>NW_028297171.1:4645120-4796112 GCF_055798465.1 Pogonomyrmex barbatus | reverse complement strand
AATTCAAATGCGATGGGCGTATGCTATGCTAATATTCTGATCCACCGGCGTTAATGCATTATCAAACGCGGCGAGATGCATTCGCGTGCTGGCTGGCTCGGCTGGATGGCTGGCTGGCTCCGTCTGGCTTGGCTGGCTTGGCTGGCTGACTGGCTTCGCGGACGAGTACGCTCCGTCAATCCTGCGGATGGCACGCACGTGTCGTCGTCTCCGCGCGTGTCGTCCCGAATCGCGAAACGCGCGGTTTGACGTCTCAGTTATTGCCATGATTTCGCCCGCGTTTCCTCTCGCCGCGTCCCGACAAACGAGAGACTCGCTCGGCGAGAGAACATTGCTCTTCCCCGACAAATCAATTAGTGTTATTGGAGCAATCAGACAACGTTAATTGATTCCTCGAAGAGGGCCAGCGCAACGTCTCGAGCTCGAGCTTTATTGCGCGCCTCCCTCTTTTTTGGATCTGGGTCCTGAAATATCGAGGCTTTCAGCGGGGCAATTTTACTTCGCGAGTGAAGAGATGTGTCATGATCGCAATATTTCAGATAGTATCTGCAATATATCTATAGAGGTATCGTTCCATTCACTCTCAACACGTTTGAGATCTCTCTTTCAAGACGTATACACTCAGGACCGTTCGTGAATGCGCTCGCAGAATGTTCCTCCTTCCCCATTAGAGTTTAAATACGATGACAATTATCGCAATTCGAAGGCGCAACAAGTAATCCGTTGGCGCATCTGCCGCTTTCCGAAATTATCCACAAGGCTCGCCGGCTGTTCGCTTTTAATTCGCGAATGGTTTATTTACTGGTGCGGGATCGATCAGCGTTACCGACGAACGTTGCCAGCATACGTGAGCTTAACGACAATAAAAAAAAAAAAAAAAACGGATCTCCATTAACAAAATTGGCTTTAAGTAAAACGTTCAATTTCGCATCATTAACACTCGATTAGAGGAAATATGATCTCTAAAAAGTAAAATAAATGGTTTGATTCAACTCTTTGTATTTAATATAGATGAGTTTAAAAAACGAGTACGTCTTAACTTTGAACTTATTCGAGAGATGATTTTATTTTCTGATGGAATTTCCATCCCATCGGGAGATTTTTATATCAGAATCCCGCCGGTCGGAACAGGTACATGCGGGATATCGAACGCAAACTGCCGCACGAGAAGAATATCCTGTCATTCGTTCTCTCGACGTGACGCTTCCACGCGAGCCCCGCTTCAATTTTTACGGTGCACCGATCGCGCACCCCGTGTCGCGACGCTCCCCTGCGTGTATGTGCGCGACGCTCCGGCCACGGGCCGGAACCCCCTTCGGCCACAATGGAGTTCGGCGCCACCCCCCTGCGCCGTCGCCGTTTCGCATAAAAAGCGAAAAATCGAGGGGCGCGTCACGCCGGCATTGTGTAACTTGTCGCTGCGGGTCCGTGTGCGGTCGACAGCGACGGCACGACGCGAATTCCGGACGGCTGTGTCTCTGTCACTGAATTATTCACTTACACGTGTACCGCGAGATGGAATGAGACAAGTGCAAAGGGGAATAGAGCGCACGTACATGAAAATAACAGACGCGAGTGGAGAGAAGCCACGGCCACACAGGACGTTTAATATGAAAAAACAGAATTAAATGAAAACGAGTTCTATACCTTATTTATGCAATATTGATTTTGTAATTTTATAATTAATTCTAGAAGTATCAAGAAATCAAAGTATTAATATAAATGAATTGCAAAAGAAACAATAGAAAAATAGGAAAGAAGATATAATACAGAAAATAAACTACAAATAATAAAAATAATATATAACGGTATAAAAATAAAAGTACAATAAATGTAAACAAAAGAAAAGAATGTAATCCGAAATATAGACAAATATAAGGAATTATCGGAAAAAATGCATGCTGGTTTTAAATCGCGGAGGTAATAGGATTTAGGTTAAATTGCAGGCATTACATACTTTAATATTAAAAATTTTTTTAAACCTTATCGTAGGAGTGACGTAAAATGAACAAGCATTTAATTAAATTCTAACAAAAAGGGAAAAAATTAAATTTTTCAAAATGTGACTAAAGAGAGAGAGAGGGGAGGGGAGGGAGGAAGCAAAATGCGTTGTTCATAACGAAGAGATCAGACCGGCGAACAGGAGGGGACGGGAACGAGAGAGAAGGAGGAGAACGAAGGCGTCGCGACGCCCCAACAATGGCAAGCCGGCACGCTCACGCGGCTCCCAACAATGGCAGAGCACGGCGCATTGTCAAACTGGTGTCAACTGTCAACCGGTCGTTCCGCGAGGCGACAGACCGAGGGAACCACGGAACGTGGAGGATAGGCGGGACGCGATTTCGCCGTCGCGAGACGCGCGATCGGAAGCGAAGCGTGAACCAGAGATCGCTCGACCATTATGAACGGCGGGTGTTCCCGAAGTGAATGGCGATGATATCGAGACGAGTGGTATTTAGAGCCTCCGCCGTTGATTTCTCTTCCGCAGAAACGTACCGCTTCGAGAAGCAGCAACGTGACACAACTCGAATTAATTAAATTTTAGGAAGATTAAGATTAGACATAATCACAAAGATATAATTGAGAAACAGAGCTTTGTATGAAATTTTTTTGCTGGAACAAGCTAAACGATAATCAAGAGCTATGCTAATTTTTTTAATGCAAATTTTTAATTAATTTTAATTTTTTCACACTTTTTCGTATTAATTTTAGAAACGCATAATATTTATATGTTCATTATATTTAAGAATTTTGTAATACAATCTTAGGAAATTATAGTGAAAGTATAATTAAATATTCTGTTATCATATTTTATTTTATATTAACCGAAATTCCAAATTTTAATATCTTTTTTCATTGATATTTTTATTACCTTTATATTTATTAATATATAATATAATATATCTCTACATTTCATCGTCGGTCCTTCAATCTATGCAAAATGATCGAACGATGTCACGCAACTTTATCTTCTTTTATTTTGCCGCACCGTTTATTTTCGAAGGAAAACTATTTCACGTTCCAAAGACGAAACGTGAGTTGGATGTCCATCATCGAATTCTTTCTCGGTCATTTAGTGCGGTCCTTAAAATTCTGGAAAAAGCCGTAAAACCACGAAATGCGACGCGCCACAAGATTCACACTACTATCCGATGGAGAATAGAGAGAATAGGGTGAATAGGGAGAATAGGGATGAGTTTATGATGGCGAGAACCAACATCGGGGACACGACCGACCCCTTTTTCCGAGACACACCGCGCGCACCGACAGGTACGCGATTCTCCGTCGGATTTATTCCGCCGTCTACCTTGCACCACCCTTCGAAATCGTCTTTTCCCTGAAAATATGTCAGTCGGGAGTCTCCTTTGAGGCAGCAATAAAAAACGAAAAGCGACTCCGGCGACCCATCGCTTGTCGTCGGCGATAATCGAATTAGACCTGAAGCCTTCGAGCGATGTCCAGAGAGTCTTCAAAGTCCTTTGGCTACACCTATTCAACTTCATGTTACGGCGCTAATGATTACTCTTCGCGGTAGAGTTAGAATACAATTCGTTTTACGTCGAAATAGAATTTTGTAGCGTTATAAAGCTCAATGTTTCGGTTTCGCAAAAAATTTACTTTTACAACATTGCAGTTTAAAGAGTATGCAACATATTATATCACCTCATATATTATCATCAACGAGATATCTGAATAATAATTCAGTTTCTTTATAGGAAAAATTTATTAAATAATGAATTTAATTTCAGATAATGAAAACTAGTGGCATGTATGGGGCAAGATCTTGAAGATCTATTTTTTTTTTTTAATTTGATTAAATAAATTCAATAAATCATTTCTAAATTTTCGCTTGCAACTATGGATCCACGTAACGTGTCTAATCCTCCCAATATCCTAATAATAATTAGAAAGAAATCTATAAGAAATTTTTTTTTATTGCGAGAAATCCTTGGCTGAGGTGATATTTTTTTTATATGCCGCGAATCTCCATTGTCTGTATAACACTTTGGTCTAGATATATATATTTATTTAAATTTAATTTCGTTAGAAAATGATTATCTCTCGATTAGGTCGTATCGATTCGCATTGGGGAAAAAGTTTGACTGGATTAATTCTGTTAGAAAATGGACAAGATAGAATTTTCTGCTTAAATCAGCTAAATTTCTGCTTAAATCTACTATAATTTTAGTTGAGATAATCAGAATTCTGATATAATTAGAATCTTCTGGTTTGTCCATTTTCAACCAGACATTTTTCTTAGTGTATATATACACATATATATATATATATATATATATATATATATCCTTTTATTGGCATTCGAAAAATCTATGGCGCTTCGATAAACACGCTAGATTATTGCGTATATCGTGTCGTAGCTGCGTGTGAATGAGCTCTATACGCGCGTCAGAGTGACCTTCGGCTACGTTCTATCGTATATTCATAGGTCATCGCCGATCGTGACTCGTGGAGACCTGTCCCTGGCAGCAACATTCAGGAGAATTCTCCCTGCGCTGTGCCACCGCTCAAGACTGACTGCTGTCCACCCATAACCTTTGCTCTTTCTCGGTTCTCACCGATTATCTCGCGCATACGTACACACACACACACACACACACACACACACACACACACACACACACACACACACACACACACACACACACACACACACGCACACGCACACGCACACACACACACACATACGCGTAACTGGAAAGATGTCCGATAATTGCACGCGCGCCCGTTCAGCATATGAAATTGCAGATCACTTTACGACCGGGCGACGCGACTAATCGGGAAGTTATATTATTATTATACGCAATGTATATCATTATTCTAACGCGTAAATCTATTGGCGATATCGCCGGCAGCAATGGATATCGCATATTTAATAGGAGTTACGAGTTACACGCGCTTTGAAATTATGAGAAAAATCTTTAATCTCTGCGAAATCAAGACAACCTTATCATTCAATACACGCGAGTCAAGCATTTAAATTATAAGATGAATCTTATTAAACTGCCTGTATATAAGCAATACGTTCGAACGTTAATAAAAGTTAATAAAAGTCCGAAGAAGTTTTAAAATTGTAAAAAAAAATTTCTCTTTTTAATTGAAAAAAAGAGTAAAATTTATTTGATTTCTGATTCAGATTATTTTCTCTAAAAATCGACTGCGATGAAGGAATTCTAACAGCTCGAGGAAATCACAAGAGATTCTCCTTTTAGATTGAACCAATATTATCTTTAAAGTAAACAGCTCACAGCCTCATGAGCTTCAAACTAGCCAAATGTAAGAAGGCGCGTCTCAAGCGCGTAGGTTGGAACATGATTGCAGCGTCACGTAGCGCTCAGAAGGTGTCAATTTTCCCATGTAAATTACACCGATCGGACCCGATTTACACGCTAGTTCCATGTAACGCGATTCGGAAACACGTCGAGGCGTTACGATCCACGCGAGGGGGCGTCGTCTCGCGGAACTCACGCTGGTCGTGGGACAGTTTTCGGGTCGCTCGTTTTACGATCGCGGCAGTCGATCGCCAACGAGCGGACGAGCTCGTTGTACGCGTCCAGAGTGCATACGCCGACGTGCATCGGGATGTAACAAGGCGGGCTCGCGTGATGCATACTTTTCGCGAACTCGACGCCTTTCGTGACGCGCGGAAGAGCGCGGCCCTTCCGCGAACGTATTCCACTCTCCCATCTCCGGGTACTCGTAAAGCGATCTTATTTTTTTTTCTTTCCCCCTTTTCTTCCGCCTCTTTTTTTTTTACGACCTCCCCGTCACGAGCGATTAGCTAGGAAGGAAGCGAAGTGAAAATCGAAAGACTCACTTCGCTCCCTTCCTCGCGACGGGAGGAACGAAGCGCCGTCACGACTTGCCTTCGTTACAGAACCTGACGAACTTCCGAAGCACTTCGACTTCGACCTCCTTCAGTCGCGAAGCCGCGGCTATGCAAAATAGAAGACGTCAGACTCATCGTAGGATTCGCTTCTTCGTTGCTTTTAAACTTGTTAATTGAAGACGTTATTGTAACGTGCCGCGCACACAGTGTTCTCAGCTCTGTTCTTGCTCCTTCATTCGAAACTTCAGTCGGAGGAAGTGAAGTATGTTTAGATGGAAATTTTGAAAATTAAAGCAAGCGATAGAAATTCATTTAATAGATATATTTACTTCATAATGATTATTTTTCTTTACTTACAATATTCGTTCAATTTTACGACTCTGTATAAAATTGAAGGATTCATAAGAATTGAATTAAATATGTTCATCATTATTTAATAACTTTGTTTGAGAAATTAGATTGTTTTTACTTGCAATTCTTTTCTATTTGCTTAACTTCGTTTCTTCTCTCGATTAGAATAGAAGATAGATCCGAGTATAAAATAATTTACAACTTAAAATAGCTTACAACAACTCATTAATTTATTCCTAGGGGAAACGTGGTAAACTCGCAACGAATATGCGAATAACGCCACGGTAATGTAGCGCTTAAATTAAAAATAAAGATCCTTCTCAACTCTGGCCGTGTAGACATGCTGTCAGACGTTGTCGGATGCTTGTAGACTCGCGACACACCACGAAACGCTCACGATTTATACGATTCGCTTTGCGATCCTCCCGTCTCTTTAATGTTACTGTCACTTAAAGTCAGTATCCTTGTCTATGAATGAATTTTCATCGAAATCGCGCAGTGCAAGAATTAAATGTCCGACGGCTTGTCTATCGATTCAATATAATGATTTTGTATTTGCAATGGAAAAAAGTTTCATATTCCTCTATATTTAAATTTCTATCGGTTGAATATAATTTGTTATTAACTTTATTCTTTATAAAGCTATGCCATTAAAAAATCAATAAGTCTTTCGATGGAAATTACGATGTTGTTGGAAGATAATTTCTCAAATTTCGCCTCCACGAGTTAACGTAACGATTATTAAAGGGAGACACGATCCGATTCTTTTCAACGATACCAATAAAACTTCAAGCATAATCGGATCTATATTTTTTATCGTTTATCACTCTGTTCCTCGTAATTCTTGTCTCTCCCGATCAGAGATCTCAAAGATTCTGTTGTGTGTTACACAATATTTTTAATATTTAATAGCCTAAAGCTAGATGAGATATGTAAATCTTGAAAAATTACAGTTTGTTAATAACAAATTTAAAATAAAAAAACATTTTATTTATACTATTAGTTCTTTGAATCATGCACATATCATATTTTTAAAACATGTCAGAAAAATTAAAATATTGCTCCAAATGTGTGTGCATGAATTATAAATTTATAATAAGATTTATAATAATATTTTATGTCTGATTTCTTTGACTTCGCGTTTTTTCTCTAACTTATAGATTTTAAAAAATGTAGGAAAGATTGAATTTTACAATAATATCTTTTTTACAGTGAATTCATCTTTATGATATGAAGATTTTTTTTTAGATCTCTGCGTATCTATTATTAAATTTATTAAGAGGTCATTTCTTTTCCGATGACGTTTAATTTCGACCGAATACGTATACATACTAGTGACATAATTTAACATAGCACTCTTAATGAAAGATAAGATCTGCTATTATAATTTTACTTTGCTCTAATAGGATACAGAATCGAGATAATCTAATCTATCCATATCTAGATTATATCAATTTAAATAATGATATTTATAACTAATATCAAAAATGTCGTAATCTTGCCATAATAATTTCTTCTTTATCATTATGCATCACATTTTTATCAGCTTACTTCTAATTATTATAAAGCATCTATAATTAAGAAACACGTTTTATCGGAGATATCTTGAAATTTATATATATTTACTAACATCTTCCTCTCATATACGGCTTTTGTTCACTTCTACATATTTCGAAAAATGAGTGTCAAGAGTCAGCAGATCGCCGACTCTTGACACTCATAAACTCGATCTCATAAAAACCGAGGGACGATGCGCGCGACATAAACGATGAGATTCCATCGTCGGCAATAAATACATAATTAAGCGTCGTTGATGTCGATACGAGCATCGGAGACGTTTAACGATGTGATAAAATCAGGTGACAAGTGTCACAGTAGACCGGGATTACAGTGAGCGGTATACAATAGAGCCAAATCCTTGGCCAGAGGGCGCGTATCCCAGCTATAATTTAGAGCGTCCAACGATTTCTTCGATGGTACTTTAATAAAGCATCTGTGGAGAGAGAGAGAGAGAGAGAGAGAGAGAGAAGAGGGAGAGGAGATAGAGAGAGAGTGAAAGAGAAAGAAAGGCAGCAATGCGACCACGAAAAGGCAGTAAACTTTTCGAACGTATTGAGATGGTAATTAGAATCATTGTGAGCTCTCCCGGAAGATGACTCGTCGCATTTAATGACAACTGCAATCATCTTTATGTACTCCTCGATATAAGAGAGACTTTACTCGGAATTTTTACTTCGTGTATCGTAATCGTAAATATCACTACATAAAATTTCATATATACAATATATATATATATATATATATATATATATATATATGCAATATAAAATTATAGAGATATAAGAAGGGTATGTTTAAAAAAAATACACACGCTTTCTCGTATATTTCCTTGAAATTTATTAGGTTTTACCGATCAGGATAAATTACTGTGGTGGTAAATAGACCTCTTGCCGCACTGGAGGCGTCTGGCCGACGGAAAAATGAGATTATGCTGGAAATTTAGGATTCACCCTCGAGCGCGTTTTACCACATATTATCCGAATCCACTTTGAATCCCCCCCGGCAAGGACATTTGATTCCCCCCTTCGGACCCCGGAGTGGCGTCCAACCCCTGTCCGCAATGTGCTTTGCGATTTAAATTTTGTCACGGGACAAATTGCCTGACAAATCGGATTTTCGCCATCGCGACGAATCACCGGCGATCAAAGCTCGACGTTTTGCTCTCGTTCCCGCCAGCTTTTTCCTCCGCTTCGTTCTACATGAAGCACAATTCACTGAGGATTCTATATTGACAGACTATCCGAAATGATCTGAATATTTTTTGTGATTTAAACTGAATTATTTCATTAAAAATAATTGTTTATTTAATAAATCTATTTATATTTTCAATATATCTAGGTACACACTTATGTAACAGCAATGTTTTAATTTTAGGAATCCACATCTAATCTCTTATCTATTCTTTGAAAGCTGAAGCCTCTGGTTATTTTGGTACGTAATTAGCAAACTCCAAACAACATCTGGATATTACGTGTAAATAAAGTAGTACTCATGTATTGTTACAAAGCGATTTATTCGAGGAACAGCGAATGAGATCCCCGTCGAATCGGAACATACGAAGGGGGGAGACGATCTTTCTTCGCGACTCAATGAAGACTCCACGAGAACGGACGACCACTACTGAGAGTGGCACTGACTATCTCGAGATGATACTCGACGCTTTAATTAAGTGGCGTCTCCCTTTTCCGGCGAAAGGAGCAGCCCGCAAAAAAATGTCGATCCCCTCTCGTCCACGGCGAATGAAAAGCTTTCGAGCTTCGCTACGCTTGCAATACCCACCTCAGCGATCGCCATTGTCCGCCAACGTCCTATTTAAGAACGACGTGCAACAAGTATCGGCATTCATCCGCGTCTTTTATGTTCATCTCGAGCTATGCAGTATCTCTCTCTCTCTCTCTCTCTCTCTCTCTCTCTCTCTCTCTCTCTCTCTCTCTCTTTTTTCTTTCTTTGTTTTTCTCTCTTTTTTTTTAATTAATCATTCTGAACGATGCGATTGCTTTTAAACAAATCCATCGCCTTTCCCTCTAATTGATGTATTAATTTAGAACCGTATTTTATTGATTATCGTTTAACGTGCGATAAAATGAATAGGCGTAGAATGAAATATTATAGATCGCGTTATTATCGAGAGACTTAATACCATCCTTCATAAGTCTACTTTCACCCAGCGAGAACATTAGAGTAGGAATATTTAATCATCCTCTTTGACGGACGAGCATCTGTTCAAATTTTCTCCTCGTCGAAAAGTTGAGGGAAACGGATATGTCACATTAGAGCAACGTTATACGGAAGTGGTTAATAAACGGTCAATGATAATTCTACGTCCCAGAAAATCGAGCGCTTGGTAACGATTATTTCGCGATAATTGCGGCGAGGAGCTCCGGATTCTCACCGGATGTCGTGTAATTACTCGGAGTCCTTTACGGTGTCGCGATCCGATGATTTTATCGCGATGCGTCTGTTTAACGAGACCCAGTTCTGCGTAAATAATTGCCAAAAATAAAGCAAACCGACACGCATGATGCACCTCGATAATTGGCACGCAGATTACACCGCTCGGATAACGAAGAGACACTCCAAAATACGGTAAAATATACTCCGAAATGTCAGGCGTCAAATAAAAATTGTGGATTTCACAATTTCCCTTACCGTTATGTACGCTTTATTTTTATAACTTATGTATTAATATAACGATTAACACACACACACACACACACACGTCTCACGGTGAAAGGAGAATGGTTGCTATGATATTGGCGCGTTATACAATAAACGTAATAATGAGACAAGCTGTAGAATGACAATCTACATTAAAAATGTATTCACAGTATATAATTGTAACCGCACGCAAATTTCACGCAGATCAGATCGCTTACTCTTTCACGGCACGATCTACGTGAAAGACCTGCGACCTACGTGAGAGACCTATATACGTTAGCGTCAATGGCGATACCTTTTTCCCCAGCACTCACGCCAATTGAAGAGCGAATCGAAACAACATCGCAAGATGTAATCTCATCGACGGCAGAAGGCGCGTGGAAACGCCTTCTAATTCACGGAATTCCTCATGAATCGGGAAAGAAAGTATTTTAAGGTCGCATAAAAAAACACGACGATTGCCGGTCGCGCCGCATCGCCGTCTCCTCCACCTCTCCTCTCCGCGGTAACAATCTCGTAATGGAAAAAAAGGCTTAACGGCGTAAGCGATCGCGTGGGGCGAGAGCACGAGGAGGAGCGCGCGAGGGAGGGGGCGGATGCAATTTCGCGAGGAAGATAGAGGCGACGGCCGCGGGCGAAACACGCGTTTCCAGCCTGGGCGCACACGTGGCTCTCCCGCCGACGCTGTATCAATTCTGTCAATTGTCAATTCGTCCCAGCACACGGAGGTGGGGTGAATAAAGCGCCGTTTGAAGTGCGGGATCCACGTAATCCCATTTGCAGCGGTGGCTGCTGAGAGAAAAAGAGACGACGGGGGGAGAGAAAAGGGAGATGGAGAGAAATAGGAAGACAGAGAGAGAAAAAGAGAGAGAGAGAGAGAGAGAGAGAGAGAGAGACGTGCGTACTCTCCTTCCCATCCTCTTCTCTTTAGACTCCCCATCTTTCCCTCCGTGAATTAGGTAGCCAAATTCGCTCCTTCCGCAGGATCGAATCTCATCACTAAAGGCTCCCTCGCCCACCTTCGAGTTCTTTCCTTCTCTTCTCTTTTCTCTCTCTCTCTCTCTCTCTCTCTCTCTCTCTCTCTTCTGTTTTTATTTTTTTTTCTTCATTTTCTCCCTTTCTTTTCCTTTTTCTTCTCGTGATCGCGGCCGTTTCTTGGCCATCTCCACACATTCGTTCTCCCGCTTTCATCCACCTCCACGAAATCTTTCTATGCATGCACCGACAGCAAAGCAATTGCAACAGAGTGCTCTTTTGCTTGCCCCGAACCTGTTCGGGACCCTCGCGGCAGAGCACCGCTCATCTGCTTAGCGATTCCTTCCTTCTTCCTTTCACCTCGTCTTTTCGTTTTTTTCTTCTCGTCCTACGCGCTCCGCCACTTTGCCTTCCTGCTGCGGGTCGCGGGTAAAACCGCGGGGACGCGTGCGTCGCGATGCAAACCACTCGTAAAACCATGTTCGATAAAAGAAAAAACGGGAAGCGTTTCGTTTCCCTAATAAGATGAAATTAATTAATAAAAGGTGCGTTGTCAAATATTAAAATCGGCAGAACAAATCTAAAAGTAAAGTATCACTTCAACTTAAACCGGAAATGTCCATTATATTCGCGAAGAAGGACTATGTGCGTGATCGGTATTGATTAGCCGCATATCGCCAACGAGCTGAAATTAATCGGCGCCCTTCCTCACCCGCGTTCTTCTTTCAATGGACCACGCTCGCTCCTCAACCCGCGTACCCATGGCTTCTCCTCATCCTCCTCTCCGGTCGTTTCCTCTCGTCACCCTCTCTCTGCCCCTCTCCTCCCCTCCTCTTTTCTGGTACTCTCGCTTTCTGGCCGGTGGACGGCTATTAATCCCGTCGTAGTTGGGGTCCGGGATTATTGAAATTATTATACGGCAGCGAACCGAAATCGGGCGGGGCGGGGAGGGCCTGGCGTTTCGAGATTCCAGCGCACACAATCGCGCGCGCGGTCTCGTCGCTCCCGTTTTGTGTTAGCCGTGCGTGCATATTGCGTGCCCTCTTGTTCCGTTTCTCTTTATCGGTATCCCTCTCTTTCTCTCTCGCTCTTTCCCCCTGGACCCGACAGCAGCCACGATATCACTCGGGGACGAGTATGAGAACGAAGGGCCACGAAATAATGAGTCATCCGGCTATCCGCTCTCTCGGTCCACCATGCGAGCCCGAAATATCTTGTTCCGGCGCGCATCGCGTGCGTCTCGCATCGGCCATTTCCACCGGAGAGAAAATGATAGCTATCGCGGGCGGGGCAGGGTGGCGATGGGTGGCTGCCACGAAGAGACGGTAAATTCGTATTTAAAAATTAAAGCTATCCCGCAGCAAAAATGTGTACTGCGTAATGACGAGGTCGATGCTGTTAAGGGGTGAACCGCGCGATTATTAACTGCTTAAAAGGTATTTGTTTTTTTTTTTCTTCATTGTAATATTATTGACAGTTATGTAAATGTAATATTGATTCTCAATTTTACTATTACAAATTCAATTATGCGTTTGTTTTTTATGTGTATATATATATATATATATATATATATATATATATATATATATGTATGCTCTGAACATTTTGGAGACTGCAATAAGCAATGACAATTATTCAAGATTGTGGTTCTGATAAATTGAAAAACAGAGAATCACGAGAGAAATGAGAACACATGCAGCCGCCTCTGTAAAGTTTTACATTATCTACAATCATGTATTTAATCTTGCATTCCTCCCATGTAAACGTTCCCGTTTTCTTAAATTATTCTTCGCATACCGCTAGTTTTAGTTTACTTTCGAGTAAGCCAAGCCAACAGCTTATTCTCTCCCAAAACGGAATATTCGATGGTCTTGCCGACGCTCGTACAATGCACCTGTGCCGTATTTCTTTAACCGGTTTGCATAAATCAGCATTTCCGACGGTAAAAAAATGCACCGATGTCATTCGCATTCCCGTGGCGATCGTAGAAAGTCCGCGTACGCCAGACGATCCGGTTTGATTTAAAAGTTATCATTTTTCCACCTAGATAATTTTTGACAGAAATTTTATTTCTAGAATCACGAACGTATTATGGATCAATTGGAATGCGGTCGCCGCTGCGAGCAAATGAACACCGCCGCGCAATGTAATCCGCATTCCTGTGGCGATCGCGAAAGAGTCATTTCGATAATCTCCTCCGGAGAATAAATTACCCCGTTCTTCCTCACAAATAATCCTGCCAGGTTTTGAATAAGAGTAGAAATTTCACTTTCAACATAATCGAGATATTGGTCAAGCAATTAAATCTTTAACGAAATTCGAATCTAAAAACTATTCACTATTTTAATTATTAGTACCTTCGAATTGAATAATTTCATATCTATTAACGTGGCTTAAAAACAAAAATTATTTTTCTTCATTTTTATTTGCTAATTAATTATAAATTTCTTGGAGAATATTTCATGTTTTGTACTGTCGATCGGCGAGCTGTCAATATACAGTAAGTTTTCTGTTCTTGCACTAGGCTACATTAACATTTTCTATCTCTTTTGTCAAACTTCAAATATATCTCTATTCCATTTTAAGTATAAGTCCATTTTAAGTAACGAGTCATAATTAGACTTCAGTTACAAAAAAAAAAAAAAAAAAAAAAACAAATCAAACGTTGCAGATTAACGAAAGTATAATCCGCATCGTTTCGTGATTGTGCCATTTGCGACAAGGAAATCGGGGCTTTTGCCCCACTTTTCCCTACGACATGTGCGGCACATCGTGAGGGAGGGAGAGGCGCGCGCATAGAGGAGTGCATTGCAACCCTTTGTGAGAAACGCCGCTACCTCACCGTTGCATTGTCGCGTTGATCCGCGAGGGGTGCGGCCCAAAGAGGGCGTGTACGCGATTTACCTACCTACCTACCTACCTTCCTACCCCTTTTACATTGAGGCGACAGGGTGATCGCGCCGTGCATGTCGCTGGATACGAGCAACCGTTATCGACCCTCGACACGCCGTTCGAGGAGGTCGCTTTCCAGGAGTTATGAGACTCACCCCTCAGTCATGGCCTCGCGTGCCCCGCGCGCACTCGTTGTTCCCTCTTTCGCGCAGTAGCGGCCGGTTATTACGCCGTTTAACGTGCCGTTTGTACGACGTCGCATTAACTCGCTCGGTACTTTGTACACGAGGACTGGACTTTCGTGAGAATAAAATGAAAAAGAAGAGAAAATTGCGAATAGATCGATGAACGGATAACGCGTTTAATTTTGCATTATTCTGGTCTTTAGAAAAGTGATTCTTGATACCGTCGAGAGAATAGACTTGATGTGTGTAGAGAGATATCTTCATTGAAAGCAATTGTAATTTGCGAGAGAAGACATTTGAGGGAAGGAAATAAAGATATTTTAATTACAATCTTGAATAAAAATACAAGCACCATTTTTAACATTATTTAGTTTTTGAAATTAAAAATATATAAAATCGGTCATATTGTTAACAATAATCTTTTGGATAGTTTTAAACATTAAAAATTCTTTAAAAAATTATTTTAAATATCGTCATTATATTTTCATGTATACATTCACAAAATTAAAAAAATCATATCGTTGGCGCATCGAGATGGTTTTTATAAAGATCGTCACATTAAGTGATCTCAATATTCTCGTGTCGTCTCCCGTGACGTCGCGAGTGCCGGGAATAAATTAATAACCACGTATGCTTAATTGACGTCAGGTTCGCGCTTTCATTCAGATTAATGGGAGCTCCCGTGTGTACCCCGAAAATCAACTGGGATAATAACTCGTCCCATCGATCCTCCCGAAGCGCGAAATTAAAATGTAAATTGAGAAACGGGCGCGCGAGGCGGCGGTTGTAATTGATTTACGAGGCGCGATCGCGATCGCGTCTCGTCTCGCGTACGTGAGATCGAACGGTGCGCACCGATAAATCCGTAAAACGTTCGACAGGTGTTCCCATGGCGAGGAGGAAGTGATTTTTGCACAGCAGTTAACGTGGTAAAGTGCTAATGTGCGAATTAATATAGCGGTCACTCCGCAACGTTGGTCGCGCATCACGAATCCTTGGCGGATATGGCCGTCTCTCGCGTGTAAGTATCATGTCTGCGCGCTCACCATCACACGCGCACGCGCACGCGTACACGTAAATCGCGCAAGCGACTCGTCAAAATAACCACATTCAGGCCTAAACGTCTCCCCGACATCCCACTTTCTTGGTGACGTTCACTTGGATCATTGTAAAACGAGAGAGAGAGAAAGAGAGAGAGAGAGAGAGAGAGAGAGAGAGAGAGAAGGGGAGGGGCGCAATAATCTTGCGCAAATATTAAAATATGCGTTCTTTCTTCTTCTCTTGCGACAAGCTTGTCTTGTTTTGGCGACTAGTTCATGAGTAACATTAAGTAACAATAAGTAACACAACGGAAACGATTTATCAAATTAACGTCTTGACGAGAATCAAGATTTCTTCGAAAGAAACGCAAAACATGACATGAGATATCATGAGACGAGACTAACAATAGCAATATTTGTAAAAATATTTGACTTTTGATAATTATAAAGATAAGATAAAATTTATAATTGATTGAAAAATATATCATATATACATGTGAACACATATATGACTGTAATTATTTATCGTAATTATTGTTTTTTTTTTTTTTTAAGAGAGAAGAATTGAATCTTCTTTTCCTTCTTTTTTTTTTTCTTTCTTCATTTACTTAACGAGAATACGTCGCGCGACAAGCAGTCGGTTGCGGTTCGTTGCGAGCGAACGGAGCTTGCCGAAATATCGCCTCGCTTCTGGCGCAACTCACGCCAGAATACCTTTCTCTCGATTAATTACCGTGACGGCAGTCTCGATGTCGGGCTCTTTTCCCCTAATTAATTCATTATTGCATATTTCGTGCTGGCACGCTGCGCGCGTCGCCATGTCGGTGACCGGATTCCAGTATCGTGACATTCGGTCGCTTCAGCCAATCGACAATGAGATACAGGATCCCTTACGTGTCGTCCTGATTTAGGGCCATCCGATTTAGAGTCCACGAGAGTAATTAGCAATTCGTCCCTTTACATTTTGAGCTCTTTAGGAACTCGTTAATAACTTCATACTTCATACAAAAGCGTAAAAAAGCAAAAACGCTTATTATTTTTCCTGTAGGAAGATTTTCAACGAAATGAGGGCAAAAGGGTTTGCGCTGTCATAATTCTCTTACATGTCATGTCCGCGTAAGTAAAAGGGAAAAGAAGTTCTCTTTGCCTTGTAATACAAGGATAGACAAATCCCGTCGTAACTTCTCGTTTATGTTAGACCTTTACATACGTAATGAGCAACACAGCACAATACGATATTTTCTTGACTGTCGGATGTTCTCTTTCTCGATACAATACTTTGCGAATATACGTTTAACTCCGTCGCGATCTTGTATTCGTATATAAATGTGGTTCATTTTTTCTCTCGTCTATTACGATAGGGATCCCTCGTCTTCTGCCTCCCGATTAAACAGCGGCGGAAGGATCCGCGATTGTCGTTCTTTTTCACAAGGTATATTAGAGCCAATCTTGATAAAGACGACGAAGCCGTTGTAATCCTTAACCGTGATTGAAAAGGGGGAAACCTATTTCGCTACATCGACCGACACTCAGATTCCATCGTGACATCCATATTTTTCGTTAGACGTTTATTATCCGGACAACGTGTACGCCGCTGCATAAAGCTGGCATACTTTCCTATTGTACAGCAACGCAACACGCTTACACCTATCGGCCGTCCGTGTTCCGTCAAAGGTATCGTTACTACGCCGTTACTCATATGACGGCCCACCCCCTCGGCGGACTAAGAAATGAAGTCCGCGAGATAAGATACGGCGAACTGGCGAAACGCACGCACCCGCGATCCCGCGTCATAAGCACACGCGACGGCATTCCGCCTCGCATTCCTCTCCCCGCGTAAAATTGAGACCGACAAAACGGAGGTCAAACCCGAGCGGCGATTTCGCGACCGGAAGTACTCGGCGTACTCGGGTACTTCGGGGCGAACACCGGGGGTTATGCATATTCCCACTGACGGACGATGCCGGGACGATGCCGAGCGGCGTGACGCGGCAGAACGCGGCAGGCCGCAGGTGGCATAACCTACGGATTACTGTCCGCCGGTCTTATCGTCGAGGTGAATAAGAGGGAAAGAAAGATAGAGAGAAAGAGAGAGAGAGAGACGCCGTCGTTGACAAGTCTCGGCGCTCCCGGAAGCGCGAACGGAATATAAACGTTCTCGTTTCTGACAGAACGCATTGAATTTCATACGCGAGGATCGCGACACACACACACACACACACACACACACACACACACACACACACACACACACACACGTATGTGCGTACGTATGTGCGTTCGGCAACGATAACCTCCGGGAGCACGCGACCGTAATATTACAGCCGTGCCGGCTATAAAGCCTCTCCTTCGTCCTCTTCTCTCTCTCCCCCTTCTCTCTCTCGCTCTTTTCCCGCGTCTCTCCGCCACGCCACGTCGCACCGACTTTACCGGGAACGGTAATTAACTGTCTGCGATCGCGATGTGCCGCGTCGTCACATCGTCTCTCGGTGCATGCCACGAGTCCAGTCCGGGGGCCTGGGATCGCGCGCTGAGAATCCGCGAATGTTATCCTCGTTCCAGGGCCGATCTTTTCTTAGCGGTGCCTTTAATCCTTTCTTTTGCCGCGAGGAACATATGCGCACGCTATATTCGCAGGCGTGCGAATATTAAGGCCGGTCTGCACTTGGCAGTGTACGTTACCGATCTTTTTATTTCGTTAGCTCTTGTCTAGCTTACAAAGCTACTTGTAATATAATAGAGAGATAAAATTGACTCGATCGCTTCTTACTATTGAACATTATTATTAGCATTTTCTGTACTCAATGCGCGGAGGAAAATGTTTGGCTTAAATTATGATCATAACCGATATAGATATAAACTAGATCGAAATAAATTTTTATCAAAGAAGTATGAAGAAACATAAAGGGGACGTTATGCTATTCGTATTTTTTATTATTATTAGTATAATATAAATTTTTAAAAAATTGAAAGAAACTAGAGGAAGAGCGCGAGTTAAGTTTGAAGTTAAGTGTCGTCAAGAACAAGAACGTAAAAACGTAAAAACAACTAAAAGTAGTCGAGGAATAAATATCCCTGGTTAAATATCCTTGATCACGGAACGTCTCGTTCCCGCTTTTACGTATTATCACGTAGTAAACTCTTTCGAGACTTAAGAAGTCAATTATCGTGTCCGTAAAAATTATAATCCTTATTACATCGGCGTGTTAGACGCAGAACCGTAAAATTATTTCCCGCCGTATGTCGTTGATGCACATCAGAAATCACTGCGTAGCGTGAACACGGAAAAATTGTTGCTGGTGGTTTCTCCACTTCTCTACATTGATTTTCTGGAACAGCAACAATGTGAAACCGGTCTCTTTTAACATGGCAGTTCCGTTACCAATCCCTGAAATTAGTGTATGCTTTGGAGCATCTTCGAGCACGAAGAAGCGAACCGGCGGAAAAGAACGATGCGCTTTCGAATTTAATTAACGGTCTAGGGACGCGCGATGTGATTCTTAATTTTTTCAGCGTATTTTTCTGATCTCGTTTCTTAATTCTAACTTGACGATGGGTTTTGCAAATTAGTGGGAATTAGTTTCTTAAGTCTCGATTCATTCGCAATTACATTTGAAAGATTTCAATTTATATTTACATATCAATTTATATTATATTTACGTATCTGTGTAAAGGTCTGTTGAAAAAGTGACTCATTATTATAATTGATGCAATTATTTTCTAATATATTGCGAGATACTGAGAACGTACAGCGTAGATCTTATGAATTTTTCATGATTTATAATTTTCTTTTTATTATAATTACTAATCGTGCTTTTTAATAGTTTGTGTGATATTTAAACATTTTTTTTTTGAGAGCTGTTTTCCTTGCTCGCGTTAAGTTTGAGGATAAAGACACGATTCTCGAGGCGTAGCGAGTTCCGGATATGGCGACGGCCGCGAGCGAAGATATCAATCCGTCAAATCGACAGGCTCGCGCCGAACCTCTCGCTCGTGCGCCGTGTGGTGCGGTCTATTTAAAAGCGGCAGATATCTGCGATCTCTCCAGAAAGAGTCTCGAGATGGAAACTCGATCCAACACATCAATGGCTCGCGATTCGACGAGAGACCCGGACGTGCGAGATATAACTGGAAATGAGATAAAGAAAATTGCGAATAATTCAAATCCAAATTGCCACGGACATATTCCCCGACAAACAGCGATTTGATCGCGAGAGGGAGGGCACGGTGGAAAGGGTGGAGAGGAACAGAGAGAGAAGAGAGAGAGAGAGAGAGAGAGAGAGAATGAGCGCGAGCGCGCGAAACCACTCTACAACTTTTGATATCGATGCATCATCTCTCGATCCTCGCACCGGCTTCTCTGATCGATTTTCATTCCGCGGGTTGCATGGCGGCTCGCTATCCGGGTGCTATCTTCAACCACCTCGCCTTCGTCGACTCGAATCTACGGGGTGCCTGAGAAATAGCCGCGGGACGACAAGATTCATACATTCCGAGTATTATTGACACGATTGATAAAATTAACACGGTTGACAGCTAACGTAGAATCGAGTGGACTGAATTTAATTCAACGCGATATTTCGAAATGCTAATTGTATAAAAGAATTTAACACATATGGGATTGAGCTCGAATTTCTAAATATCGGTGCAGTCGAATTATTGCCAAAAGATGTGAAATATTTATCGGGATGAGAATAAATAACTCATTGTCATTAATTTTAAGATCAGCGAGAGAAGAAAAAAAAAATTGTTACAACTTCTGAAAGTACCGAGTAACTCATAAACTCATCAAACTCGGACTGCAGATCGATCTCTGATATCTTATTCCCACCATACTGATATTTAATTAGCAATTTATAATTACTGAATAGAGTTTTAATTCTCAAGTGAGGAAGGATAATTCTGCTTGTCTATGCTCCTATGTAAGCGAGTAGTAGCTCGGAAAAAGACACCTTGTATAAAGATACGTGTAAGGCCCCCCGCTCCACGAGCAGTGTAAGATATCAGCTAAGAAACGGGCCCGTTCGAGACTTTACGACCGCTCTTATAATTATCTCCAATAAATATCTCCGCGGCACGAGAGCGTATATCGAAATACTTCGGCGGGTCAGAGGTGAGCTCCTACCTCCATCTTTCGATCAACGCGTTTCTTTTGGTCGCTCCGCGTTCTCACTGATAAATTTATAATGTTAAGCTCGCGAGAGAGCGCAATATCGCGAGGGGGCCGGGACGTTTCCCCTCGCAATAAGGAATGGACCCGCTTAATAAGCCGGGTGACCACACGCAAACGCGGGGATGAAATCACCTCCCCCTCCTCCTCCTCCTCCTCCTCCTCCTCCTCCTCCTTCTCCTCCTCCTCCTGCTCTTCCTCCGTTTCTGCTTGCAGGGATCGACGAACTAATTTCGCGATTCGAATCTCGATTAGTCTCCGCGACCTCGCTCGTATCGCGCTCGTACGCGCGGCATACGAGCACGAGCGAAATGAATAGAGTCGTATGAGCTTGCCAGGGAAACGATACTTCCAATTTGCTTACGCCTCTAATTGGCAACATCTGCAAATCTGACGTTAAAATAGTCTAGAGCAGTTTTTTACGAGATGAGCTGGAGAAGAGCTAAATTAAAAGTTTAGACTCGATAACAGGTTGCGTCACATCTAAAGCTTTTTCGTGACTCCCTAACTCAATATGAAATGTTTTATGTTGAAAATATTTCGCGAATTATTTAATATTATATACAATAATACTTTAATAATATAGATAAATATCTCAATACTCTTCATGGAAGATACTTAAAAAGTTGATACGAGATCGTTGATTCGAGATCGAAGCATCATTAAGAAATTTTCAAATCTACGGTTATCGGACTTTTGGTATATCTACAGATTAATTACAACAACAAAATCGTACAACAAAATCAGTATCATCATCGACCAATTCTTCATTCCGTTTACGTTTACGTGTTTGGCTCTCCGATATAGAAGTCGTTATTAATTCACGCCTCAATTACGAAGGTATCGAGGCAGCGAGATCGCACGGGTTACAGTCAAATAAAACGGCACGTTAATGAAAGCTAAACTAATACCCGGGCAATGCATCGATAACGTTGCGCAGGATTCTTTCGAGTCCCGCGTGTCCGCGCCCTGTTCCCCTCCCCCCCCCCCCTTCGTCCAGCCCCGTTCCGCGCGGCCGATCTCTCCGCGCGCATCCGGACGTACCAATAAGACGAGACCGCGAGATTAACGCGTCATTAAATAATTACGATGTGCTCGCCGGCTTCGCCGCCGTGCGGTGGGATGACCGGGACCCTCCCCGCGTTACTAGTCACGCATACGAGCACGCGTCGCGAGATAACGAATCTCGACGAACACGACGTACATACGCGGCGAGCGAGCGAGCGAGCGAGCGAACGAGCGCGCGAGTATGCAAGTATACGCGATGCAATACGCATTCGCATACGCGTGAGGAAGGAAAGGAGGACCCTCTCGCCCGTCGCCCAAGAGATCCGTCTAATTATTCTTTCCATTTGAACTGCTTCCTTACCCGAGCGTGGACGGGGCCGACCGGTGACCTGGCTTCGCGCACTGGAACGACGGAGGCGATACGCACGGGACGAGGATATATGGGAGTCTCTTCTCTATTCTGGACTTACACCGTGCGTCTCCTCTCGACTGGTTCTAAAAAACCGACGTACTCATATCTCGTGTGTGTGATATCGATCAGGATGAATGTCGCACGCGGATAAATACGCGGCTGTAATATCTCCGAACGGCGAGCTCGATGGTAATCTACGTTACGAAGCCGTTAAAAATGATGATTGCTTATTTAATGGATACCGCGAGCTCTTTCAGAAGTGAAATGATGATCAATAATTGTAAGGGTATAATTATCATTGGAAAGTATAGCGATGTTGCATTATGAATGGCTTTCGTATATTATACGATACGGAGTAAGTGGAGTTAGTGTCTTTGTCATCATTTTAGTATATTCATATTTATAACGTACTTTAGTTTTTTGCAGTATTAGTTACAAATTTATATAAAATATATAGAACTTTGACAAGAATTTCTTCAATTCTTAGATTAAACAAAAAAATAGAATAAATGTTAATAAATGTTAATAAATGTTAATAATAAAAATTGCAAAGAAATCATGATCTTTAGTCAGTGTTGAATAAAGAAAATATCTCAATTTATAAGGTATATTAATCCACCATTGAGATAAAATGACCTTCATTGATGACGGAGTTCTCTCTTTTACGCTAGAAATCCATAAAAGTATAATTCAGTTAAGGAGCTCTGATAATCATGTAAAAAATCTTAACAAGTATGTTTCGCGTTCTATTATGACAAATCAGTCGCGGTACGGCGCGGTTGCGTGCGTGCGACGATTCGCGCGCGTCTCTGACGCCCGGATATGACGATTCGCGCGTAAAGGACGGAGTGGCCTCACGATCCTGAGTTTTCCGAGTCTGATCACACACGGAAGAATGTAACGGGAACGGTAATGCGAACGTGCGTTGACGTAACGAACGGAAGGAAAGAGCCTTTGCAAAAGCGAGGTATGAGCTAATTATCTCGTGGCAAACGAAATAATTTTTTCTTTTGACTTTTTTTTTTTACTTCAAGCAGACCGAGTTCCCGAGTTATTTGGCAATATCGATGTCTCCATTGTATCGCGGTGTTCCCGTTGTTCCCGAAAGATAATTTTAGCACGGGCGAAAAGGGAAAAGAAGAGGAGCCAGTCGCTTCGCGGGTGACCGCGTACGCTCGATGTTGTGCAAGCGAGAGTCGCGGTGAAGCGGCGCCGATCCTGGCGCGGCGGCGTGTGAAAATGACGCGAGACCCCGAAGAGGATGACAGCGCGCCGCGCCGAAGAATCGGACTGACGACCTCTCTACTCTTTCGCTTTCACGGCGCGCGTCCAACTCTCTCATTGAGACACCGCGCCAACATGGACACGCTCGACGAATTCCGGCGGACACGGCCGGCCGAGAGCGGGGCGCCCTCCTCTCCTCCTCCTTCCCTCTCCCCTCCTCCCCCCTCCTCCCCCCCCCGTCGCGGCGGCACACAATGGACGCCTCGATCTCCCGCTGTTTCTCCCGCCTTCTACGACATCGTTCCTCTATGCTAATAGGTTTCCCATTTCTTAAACGAGTCCGGGGGCGCCGTATCATATTCTTCTCATTTCCTCCCGTACCGTTATTAACTCCAGCTCGTGATTTTTGGCCTCGATTTAAACGCCAGGAGGTGACTCGTGGAAAACGCCACGTTTGTTGTTATCGAGGCATCTCCAAAACGTGAGAATCAAGCCGGTGTCGTTTCATAGAGGCATTTAGGGTATCCCTTAACTGTTCGACCGTGACGACATATATTTTCAGTTGCAATTTAATAATCGTTTCCCCCGCTTTAAAATCCATACCGACGCCGTAAGAGATAGACCTTCTGATCATAATCCCTATAAATATGAACCCCTACACCGGAGAAACGAATGGAGAACCCGTGCAGCCGGCGTAACCCGTAAACACGCGGGAGATTGTCCCCTCGACGGATTCGTCCTCCAGCGCGCCGATGGAGTAGCGGTGACTTTTA
The DNA here is from genome assembly GCF_055798465.1 of Pogonomyrmex barbatus. Classification (NCBI taxonomy): domain Eukaryota; kingdom Metazoa; phylum Arthropoda; class Insecta; order Hymenoptera; family Formicidae; genus Pogonomyrmex; species Pogonomyrmex barbatus. Next base: position 4,772,016 of record NW_028297171.1, on the reverse strand, counting down.
TTCCCGATAATGACAGAGAAGAAGCGGGCGGTAGCGGTGGAAGGGAGGAGGGGGCGAGGAACGGAGGAACCGGGACCCCGACGTGGTACGTGATCAATTTTCGGGGCCCCGGCGCGGTGTGCCTATAGGTGCGCGCCTAACTACGATTTCGGCGTAATTATATACGTGCCATCTCCTCTCTCTCTGTCCAAGCGGCGGCGGCGGTATCTCCGGACACGGTCACTGTATCCCGGGTCCCTCGAACCGCACTCCGAGACCCGGGCTCGTCGTACACATCGTGTGATTACCGCGCGACAAACCTGCGCGCGAGCGCGCAGTATCGATTCCGCAATTTGCGTCGCCGCCTTTCGTGGGGCCCTACGAGAGAAAAGAAAATCCGAATGAATCGTGGCGCGGAGGTGGAGATCAGAGGATTGGGCGCTGAGACGTGCGAGGGAGGGAGGTAGGAGGGAGATGAAGGGGCCCGCGGGGCGGAACTCGAGGAGGAAGGTTGTTGAAGGATGAGCGGTCATCCTGGGTCTCCCTGGCCCGGAGGAGCAGATGGCCACGAGACGAACGTAATTGGCGAGCCATCGAGATTATTGCCCGTGGCTCGTTCTGCCCCCTCTTTCTCCCTCCTGTCTTTGCTGTGGCATAGCAGATACGATGTGGTATTATAACGCGAATTGGGATATTCTCCCCCCTTCTACGATAGATTCGGAGGTACTGTCATCTGGCTAGATTTAGAGGGACAGAGATGGAAAGCGAGACATTTTAAGGGGAGACCAGAGGGAGGTTCTGCGCCCGTGATTGTCTCTGAAGGGCTACAACACGGAACAGTCTAGACCGTCATGCACCTGCTCCGAGGTGTGTTGTTTTTGCGACGAAAAAAAATGTGGCGGACCTGAAAAAGCGAGCCAAACAGGGGAGAACTGATTTTTTAAGGGCAAATGTCGACAAGGGCCATTTGTCGACAAGCAGCTTCGTCACGTTGGCTGTTCGTCGTACTCTAAAATAACGAATTAGAAATGTTATCAAAAAAGTCGCAAAAATTACTGTAAGAATCTCAAAGTATTAAAACAGGAGAACCATGAATGCATAACATAAAACGTTATACTTCTGAAACCGACGAATAGAACTCTTTTGATAAAGTTCTATAACTCGACAATTTCTCTTTCAATTTTTTAAAGCTACACATTACATAAATCCCTTTTAACACTTCTGTGTTTATATACCTCTGGAGGATTATTCAAATTATTATTATTTTTACTCAAATTATTATTACTATTATTTTCAAGCGTGGAAAATATGTAGCACGATGCGAGAAATACAGCATCTCGATGCGAAACGCGTGCAAAATATCATAAAGATATCGCGTTCGCCGGCGAAGTTTTAATATTCTGTAGACTGGATTGTAAGATCCGGATCAGCGGGCGCGGCGAGTACGTTTGGTGTTGTCGCATGTTTATCCTTCCGACTCCGAGTCCGGGAGAATTCGAAGAGCCGCTTCAGAGAGAAGGATAAGAAAGGGTTTGCTGCCGAGACTTGTCGAGGCTGCGAGACGTTCGTTCGCCTCGACGACATCGCGCCTCGCATGCGGGTCTCCGGGATCGTGTTATATACGCGCACAAACACACACACACACACACACACACACACACACACACACACACACACACACACACGGGCACATGCACACATCTTTTTATTTTCGTCTCTCGTTCTTTCTCAATGTGGCCGACATGGGTACCAAGACGCGGGTCACCTGTCCCTCGTGCGCGCGCGTGTAAAATGACTTTTACGACGAGCGCTTGTCCCGGGCGCTGTCCACAGGAGGTCCACGCTCCGGCGAGAAGAGCTGACCTCTCGGCGCAACGAGGTGTCTCGTTCGATTCCGCCTGACACCGGTCCGCGTCGCTCCGGCCGGCTCCGTAAACGTCGTGTAAATTTTATTCGGTGTTTTTTCGTATCTCTCGCTGCTCGCGCTCGCGACCATAATTTACGGGCGAAATGTCGCCGGCGAAATGTCGGAGACGCGTCGAGTCTCCACGACTGGGTACAACGAGCGGATGCGAAAAGGCATCCGCGTACCGACGAGCGAAGACAGATGTTCGAGCCGCGATACCGCTTCAATGCTGCCGTTGATACGCGTCTCTGTCTGTCTCTCGTGTATAATGACAACGATGACGTAAGTATCTGCTGTGTTGAGGCGGGAGGAAAAGTTAGACTCTTGCGCGATGCCGCAAAGAAGTGCGCGCGCGCGCGCGCGCGCGATAATTACGCACGCGGAATGAAGGCGAGACGTGACGTCGGTCTATTCCGGCACAACATAGTTGCCGGGTGATTATAATTTGTCGGTTAAGGCCCTTCGTGGAACTTGCGTGGCTTGCGTCTTCTGTAAATTCCTTTTGACTGGCGAAGCACTTTAGGGTGTATTATAATCGCGCATCCTTCCGCAGGAGTACAAGGCACGTTGGAAAACAGGATAATTATGTTTAAGTGCAAACCTGAAAGATTTGAGTATTCTGTGTTATCGAATATTTTTTCGCCTTAATCTGCCGTGATAACGACTAAAGTGCCATTAAAAATTGTAATCGCTACATTATTAACGCAATGTTGTTTTTTTTTAAAGTCGCTATTATAACGTTATTAGGAGTCATAACGCTGTTTTACACCCCCCCCCCCCGCAGTCACAGCATGCGAGTCTCATCCTCGGGCGCATCGTGCGCACGTCCGAATTTTTATTTTACGAGCCGCAACGAGAAACCAACTCGCTGTTTTCTTGACAAGGACGTTACCTGCGGCCCAGCGAGAAACGGAGCGGTGAGGCTTAACTTTGATAAATCCCCGCCGGGATTTGACGCCAATGCCGCGGCGCGCGTGTCTAAAACAAACGACGGCCAAGGCAATTAATCTCCGCGCGTCGATGTAAACGCGCGCGCGGGTAAACCGAATCTCGCGAATATCGCGCGCAGGAAGAACGCGGTGCTAATTGCTAATTGCTTGTTAAACACCGCGCGAGTTCGTACAAAGCGGGCGCTCGTACGGCAGCGAGGTCGGAGTTTCGACCGACGGCGGCCGACGTTATTACGCGATCGCGTAAACGCGCCTCGAGGTCGAGAGAGGATTATCCGGCGGATTATTCTCGACTGATTTCATCACGTCGTCCCGATTCCGGAGTAACGACAAGCTCGCGTTTTCGCTCGCACGCGTCTCCACTGGAACACACGTTGTGCGAAGTGCACGCGTCCGATTTTACGAGGCACGGAGTGAGGCTTGCCGCTTTCTTGACAGCGACATTACGAGTCGGTAGGCAGACAGGCAGGCGAGCAGGCCGACCGACGGCCGGAGGAGAGCCAGTTGGTCACAGTGGTTGCTTCTGCCGCGAGCGGACTCGTATCCATTTCCATACAATGGCAACCGCGCGCCATTTCCATACGCGTCGGGTCGCGCTCGTGGTTTCACACGCGCCACGCTCGGTTTTTCGCAATATCGCGAAGTTACGTAGCTACGTAGCGTGCGTGCGTACGTGCGTGCGTCCGTGCGTGCGTGCGTGCGTGCGTGCGTGCGTGCGTGCGTGCGTGCGTGCGTGCGTGCGTGCGTGCGTGCATACGAACGTGCGTGCGTGTGAGCGTGCATGCGTGCATCGCGACGAACGAAAGACCGCGGAGCATCGATCCGAACTGCACGTGTTACCTTTCTCGACGGGAATTAGAACGTTATTAGGCTCGAATTTCTCGACTTTGTTTGCGCGCTTCTAATTACCTGCGATATCATTAAATGTTGCTTGCACTTCCACATTTAATCCGCCGTTGGTAACGCTGGCGTAGGTAATTTTTCAGTAGACCGTCTTACGATACGTACGAAATGCGGAATAAAATTTTCGACCGCGTACAATAGACTTTTTGTCGGACCAGCTTTCATCCTTTCATGAATTTACCGGAAGACGCTCTTACGCTAGAGCTCGTCCATGTCTTCGTCGGCCCGAGCCGATACCTGAACGGTCAGAGAGCGGCGCGGTGGCGAGACTCGTACGTGAGATTTATGTCGAAGAGGCGCTGAGACTTAACGACAGGCCGCTGCAGCATCCGTGAATCCGCAGCCGCGCGGCTGATGTGCGAGATGTGCGCACAGTGCAGCAGTCGATGCGGCAATGAACGTTCCGCCGTAAATTTATTCCCATAGGAAACGACGACGAGGACGACAGCGATACGCGTCGTCGTTGTCGAGCCAACGCAGCGCGACATCGGACGGAAGTCGTACGCCTCATGGCATCTTGCTACGCAGACTCTCCTTTTCTCTTTCTCTTTCTCTCTCTCTCTCTTTCTCTTTCTCTCTTTCCCCTGATTGATTGCTCGCGCGAGTCCGCGTGTGCACGCCTACCGCGTGCATATTAAATCCCTTCTCACCGTTATTAACCGTCCCGCAGCCGGCCCCGGCATCTACTTAACGTTGCGTACTCCGCGGGTCGTTACGCGTTCACGTCTGTGCGTAGCGAGCGTCCGAGCTCGTCGAAATATAATTAGCAAACTGCCAAGCCGCATTGCGAAAAATCTGTCCGACTAAGCAAAATAAAAATATTTCATTCTCCGCGCGTACCGCGGATGTACGGTGGCGATATTCGATTTCGCGTATTAATTTTGGAACTCTTCGTTTAATTATGCAGCATATAACACACTTATGCGATAAATGCTCGGGAGAATTTTAGTGTCCATTTTTTTTTTAATTGAATTTATATATATATATATATATATATATATATATATATATATATATATATATATATATATATAAATTCAAAACAATTGCTTATATCGCGAAATACCGTCACTATTAACAGACTTTCAATACAGCAGTTCAAAGCTGTATTCCTAAATTGATAATCAAATCTGAAAATTGATTACCCCCTCATTTCTCCTATATATGAAATTCTTATTGCGAAAAATATCATCTCAGCCAGGAATCGAACATGAATTATCTACTTTCCGAGTGTGTATCTTATCCTTCGACCACTGAGGCATGTGATGAAATTTACCGCAATAATCGAATAAATATTGAGAAGAATATATGACGTATGAAGACTGTCTTATGTTCGAAATCTGAGATCAATGCGGCTTTTACGTCGATAACCGTCACGGCCGCTTCCCTTTATGAGACGGCAAGATTCGGGACGAGGAGGTCGCGGCTCGTAACTCGTACGAAATTTCTGGTCGGTGACGTGACTTTTCTTTGTCAGATACAGTGAGTGAGAGAAAGAGAGAAAGAAAAGTCAAAAAAGGAGGAGGTACATTTGAGAGAGAGAGCACATGGGCGGCGTTCTCGCGGGAGACGCGCGATCGCGCAGGATTCACTTCCCGATATTTCGTCCGTGCCGTCACGTGTGTGCCGGAGAACGTTTACTCCTCTACTCACGAGCTGGGCAGGTGACACGCCGAATGACCGACCACCGTGATCGCGAACGATGCACGGCGAATTTTATTATCTGGTCCCGGCCCCGTTTCTTCGTGACCGCTCGCATTTCATCGCGCTCCCAGGAAAGCCGAGAAACCTTTCGTTCAGACAGTGCGATTGTGCTATATATAATCCTATATGGTCTCTCGACTCCCCATTCCCATATCTCTGAATAACGGAAACCGTAAGAGAAAGAGAAATGACGTCGAAAACTAAACTCTTCGTGTAAGACTATATAAATTATATAAAGTATCGATCGAAAGCATTTTAAAGATATAACAGACCAAAAATACACGGAGCTCTGTGTGCCAGGCCAGGCGTTCCACGAATCTATCGAAGTATCGATAACTGAGCGAAGCTTGACAAACATAATTATCCGCGTATAATGAATCCGCGAGTTTAAGTTTAGTAACACCTGCCAAGTTAACGGTGAACGCGCGGTGTTCTCTTTTACCTCGAGAAAATTTTAATAGCTAGTCAAAACGGAACGATACTACATTTTTCCAGGCATCCTCGATCTTTTTGCTCTTATAAAAGCTTAGACATAAAAAGAGGGCGCGTGCACGTACGTCTGAGAATGGCAATTTGCGTGTCAGTCCGACGACTCAACGGTACGGCGCAAGCTCGAATCGAGATAACGAACGCTGATTTCTCGCTCGACGAGGGCACTCGCGCGCGCGCGCACTAAGAGTCAGTGAATGTAACGAGGTGACAAGTTGACGCGTGATACATGCCAACGCTCGGACCGTGCTCGTGCGTCTTTATTCGCGGGAAAGGGGACCGATCGATCGCGAGGCGAACCGAGAGATACGCGGAGTATCGTGACCGACCGAAGCGACGTCGACGTGTCTTCCGGGAGGCGTCGCGAAGGCGATTTCGCGCGGAGACTTCCGTTAATTTTGTTCCCCGGAATTCCCTCTCCTCCGGTACGGTTTCCTATTAGCGATCACGAATGACTCCGGTTATCCGAAGCCCTATTTTCCCCTCCTCCCCTCCTCCGCCCCATCCCCTCCTTTCCCCGCGCAACAAAACTCATTAAGCGTCTGTCCGTTTGTTCCGATATGTTAGCGGGGCTCGCACGTATGCGTCCGCGGTAGAAGTTGTAAACGAATTAACGATGTGTCGTGGCCGTGGCCTGCACTCGCGCGCGCGATGCCATCGGTGCACCGTCGCACCGGCTGGCGGAATGCAATTCCGCGCACAATTAGCCGCCTAGGAAGCGACATGTTCCCCGGCGATCGGTTTATGCCGCCGCGCCGTGGGCGGAAACTGTCTTGTATCGGGCCACGGTCGTTAAACCCGCGGCACCGCCGGTGTGTCATAAATTGATATCGGTCTAACCGGCTATTATCGCCGGTCACCGTGAACTAATGTCGATTAACGATGTTCGCTAAAATTGCCTATCGCTCCTCCCAATTCGGTACGCGTGACACGTTGCGTTATGTTACGCGCGGAAGATACGTCGTGGCGATAGTTACGCATAGAGAAATCTTTTGAATAAAAGTTTTATTGAAAGTAATGCAATTTTTTTTTTTTAGATATTTTTGAGAAGATAACAAGGCATACATCAGCTAACAATCTTTAAAATAAATCTTTAAAAGAATTAGAAAATACAGCAATTGCGATAGTCTATAACTGGAGATTTTGAAACGGTTTTTCTTATGCAACTTCATTTTTGTGATATTTTTAAGGAATATGAATATTTTAGATGCGTGATGGAAAGTTCGCGTCAATATTTAAAACAATATCTCGTACGATATCATACGGCAGTACTTATCAAATTTATTCTTACAAAAGCGCAACAATTTTTTACGTGTTTTATAGTTTATTAGATATTCGGGTATAAAAATTCCATTTTCATGGAAACATCCAGAATTAGCATAAATCGGACGTTTCGGCAAATTATAGATGATCTATGCGGTCAGACGTGCTCTATTCCGCGAAGTGTCTCCCGTGTTTCGTAACGTCACGGGCGAGGAACAGGTGGACAGTTTTCGAAAATTATAGATCGGACAGGACTTCTGAAAATTGCCCGCCAATTCCACACTTCGCCGTTTTCATTATGGTGTCGTGACGGAGGTCAGAAAAAAGGAAGGGAGGAAGATCCAGGAAGGCGAGGAAGGCATTTCGAACAAATTATTGGCGGACTGTTGCACAGCGGCGGACCTGGGTTATGGCTCCGTGGTTCCTAAGACCAATTATTCGGACAAACCTAATTATATCTGCCTCCTCCTCTTATCCTTTTCCCCGCTTGCCCCATAAAAAGCGGACAGGTTGCTACGAAGTTTTGGATCTTGCACTCGGGAGCCAAGCAGATGTCACGCGGCGTCCATAAATGTCTATATTTTACGCGTACGCGTATCTAGAGATAATGGGATAATTAACAATTTTAATGACATTCACAGGACGCATACGAAACCTTTACATAATCCAGTATATTTACAGTGCGTTTTACAGGATATACGAATCTCATTATCTCTCGTTTGTAAATTTATTTTACATGAATTTTAGCGTTTTAGCAGGTACTAATATTGACAAGAGCTGTAATATCCGCAGCTGATTGCGATTTGCAGCAACGTCCAACGTTTGATCGGAACAAACAGGAGGATGCTGTATTAAACGAATAAAAAAAACGAAGGTGACTCTGATTATTTTACCCGTCGCGTATTGGACGCGAGAGTTAAAACTGCATGTTCGATAAAACTTGTCTAGCCCGCCGCTGTGACTGTCACATCCATTTCAATCGGTAAAATTGAATCCACATCTGTTTTCCTAACAACTCTTTCTCTCTTTACCTTTTTTTTTTACATGTAAAATTAAAGAACATATAATCGTGTCATTTTACAACATTTATATAAATATAATACATTTTTATATTATACTTTCCAACTTTGTCAGTCCATCTCTATTTTTTCCTTTACACGGAGATAATTATAACGCTGTCAAATTATACGATTCGCTCGATAGATCTCGTGCTTCTTCAAAATGTATCTTGATGTGCCCAAGCCTCCTTTTCTTTTCCCAATTCTCTCTCTCTCTCTCTCTCCCTCCCTCTCTCTCTCTCTCTCTCTCTCTCTCTCTCTCTCTCTCTCTCTCACATGTTTCTCGATTGACCGAAGAGAAATAGCGGGTAATAATCGAAATAAAGTTCGAACGAGCCTGTCGAAAGAGCCGAAACCGACGACGGCTCATCCGAGTCGCCAGCTTTAATTCGGGCGGCCGACATATGGTAGCTTTCGGGTGCGCTGCGGCCTGCGCACGACTGACGTTACGGCATAGCCGACGACAGGCGATCTGCGGTTTCTGTCATTTACCGATAATCATTTGGTATATTCAACCCTGTGTGCGCGCCGCCAAAACCCCTATCAATATACCGTGGACTAGCTTCCGGCCACGGAGGTGAGTACCAAGCCGGCCGGCGTGGCGCGGCGTCGCGCCGGTGCAATGGTCGTCAAACCCGGTCGTCCCCGGAAAGATGACACGTGGCCACGACTCGGTCTCGGTCGTTACTTTTATTACTATGGGTATTGCTTCCGGTCCCGGGGGACAGACCGGCACGGAAGCGCGACGAGCGGAGAGCACCCCGTCGAGGAAGCGTTATCTATCATCAGTCTATTGAGCAGGTGCTCGTAGATCGAGGCCCCGAAAATAAGATCTCGTCCTCCCGTCACAGCGATCGCGACGGTATTGCTGTATTCGTTGCTGTACGAGGCCGCTGCCGAGCTCAAAAGGTTCTCTCAATAGCGAGAGATGAGAGAACAATTGTCTCTGCGATTCGGCCAACGGATTCGTTATGTAATGCGTATCGTCACGTGCCACTTGCGTTACCATGTTGTTACAGACAGATGTGTACATTGAATATTGAAGCAGAGAAAGTTATGTTGAAGCGGGGAAAGTAACAGTTTTCATTAGAAATTCGCTTGGTTCTATAAATAGTTACGTTAATTTTGACGGCAAAAAATTTCGATCGGTATAAATATTACCGGGAGTAATATTACGTGACTTTTCGAAATTATTTTTCCGCCGCACGAATTTTTGCGGGCCTTCATGAAATGAGGCGTTTACAGTTGAATGCACGCGAGCCCAACGATGTCCAATTCCGATTGCTTTACTTATTGCGGGAGGGCGAAGTTTCGGCGTGGCGCAATTTCTGCTCGCGACTCCGGTCTCTTGTCTCGTGCACGACATCTCATACACGGCAGTTTTCGCCGGTGAACCCTTGAATAATTCACGGTAAAGTATCGCCGACTAGCTGGGCTGGCCGGCTGGCTGTTCTGGCTGTCAAGTCGCCGTAGCACGGATCCACGGCGCGCTTTTCATTTCCAGTCGGCTTAACGCTCGTGTCGCACGCGAAAACAGCGAGAGACGACAAGGAAATTAAGGGCTCTCGAGGCCGTCACGACGGGAAAAACGAGAAGTTCGTCCTCTCTCGACGAGGGCGACTGTCCAACCCTCGTTTTGCGAGCATGAGGAACGATCTCTAACTCGACTAAACGGATCCCTCAAAATCCCCCCCCCTATAGTCGACATGACACCGCCGACATTGCCAGAATCATTCTTTCGTTCTTTCATCCATTTCTTCAGCGTCTTTGTCCTCTCTCTCTTTTTTTTTATATATATCACTTTTCTTTTAATTCCGACGAGCATTTAACGAGTGACGGTAAACATTTGAGACACGCAAACGGACGTGTCCCGTCCCGTCGCCCGCGTCTCGCCCCTCGCGATTGCAAAGGGGTTCGATCCACCCTAACGTTTCGCTTTTTCATAATAAAATCGTCATGCGGTGACCCGATTGGCTGGGATCGCTCGAAGGGTCCCACAATGCACCGAGGGCTTGTCCACGCCAATATTCGAAGGGTGAGGCGCGCACGAGGGCCAGAAAGAGACACAAAATATACAAGCGAAAGCGGAAAAAAGAAAGAGAGAATGAGGGTAAAAAGTACAGAGAGAGAGAGCGCGCGACACATTGGCTCATACTCGGAGGCTGTCGCTGTGTAAATAGGGCACACCAAGAGACACACGCCCCACGCATTGTGTGTGCCCTCTCATCTGAAGGGGCGCCCTTCTGTCCCCTTTGACAAAGGGTTGTCCCGGGCGCGCGGTCGCTTTAAAACTGAATTTTTTATTCAGCCGACAGGAAAGCGGCCATCATACACGCTGCCTCATTCCCTGTCCTTCGCCCTTTTTTTTGCGAACGCGTGCAAGTATAGCGGCATTCTTTTCCTGACGACCTTATTCCATTAATTTCTATCCAATTAACCATTAATCTATCCCATTAACCATTTCTATCTAAATGAATATATAAGAATTTATTTATTTTGAAAATAATTATTAACCCATGTAAAACCATGTCATAACATTAAATTATTCTCACTTAAACTGATCAGAATAGAAACATTAAGTAGATAAGACGACAACGGGAGTAAAAAGTAACGATAATATTATTTTTTAATCAAATTTCTCGTCGACAAGTTTTAAATCTCTTGCGTGTCTCGTTTAACATCCTACCCGCGGGATTTGTCGTTATCGAACAAAGAGGGGTTCCCCGTTTTAGTCATCGTCAAGCCAAAAGAATGGCCAAAATCGCCATCATCGTGGGACGTGCGCATGACCATGTGGGGGGATGATCCGGAGAAAAGGCGGGGGACAGGAGAAAGCTTCGAAAGGGCGCTAAGTACACAGATGCACGCGTGCACGTCCTGTGGAAGGTACTTACCGCCCCACGTACGAGTGATTAGCGATATTTTATTTCGCATGGGAAACCGGACAGATGAGAACTAGTTGAGTGGGAGCTCAGCTCTCTTTCATTAGGGCAAGTCCCGTCCCTAAACGTCTCTAAACCACCCCCGTCCACAATATTCTATCCCCCCTCCCCCTCCCCCTCCCCCTTCTCCCTCTCTCTCTCTCATTCTCTCATTCCATTTCCCTACTCTCCCACCCCTCATGCCTACGGCTTTTGCAACGTCCCTCGATGCTGTCACGATGGCGTTACATCCAATATCCTCCGGCTCAGTCGAACGGTTCCAAAATGGACAGGTCTCGTCGAGAGGACGGCAAGAAATTGAAGCCGCACGCAGGGATTTATCGATTGTAAATCAGCGCGACGTTTACAGTTCGGCCAACGATTCGGCCGTCATTGTTTTCGCGACGTTTATTGAAGTAATGCGACGTCCACGATCCGCTAACTCCCGCGCAGTTAATTGGAGCTTTAATGAACTCTCTAATGATCAGCAGTTACTTCTTTCGTAATACAGTACGGTATTTTCCAAAGAATAAGGTATCTATATACGTGTGTATTACATATTTTTAATCTACAGAATTAGACGTTTAATACAGAAATTAATTGTCATATTTTGCGAAATCATAAAAAAAAGAGTTACAAACATATGAAAAGACACGTTCTATGCACTAACTAATATGTTAGTGTTAAATATTGCTCATTGGAAATTATTCTTTATTTTTCTGTATATTTCATAATATTTTCGTAATTTCCGTAATATTAATAATATGGAGAAAATAAAGAAAAAGCGAAAATTCAATTTTATCTCATTCAATAACTTTCAAAACATTAGCACTTTAGTACTTTACGATGTCATACAAATAATTCGAAATTATATACGTTCTTATAAAATCTGAGGTTTATTTCGGAACGTGACATCTGCCCCGTCATTATCCAAACTGTGCGACTGTACCTCATCTTCGGAGAATTGTAGCGAAGTCTTCCGAACGGGAGAACGTGTGTCGACCGTTTTCACGTATAAAACCAACACTTAGACGCAGCTTAGAAGGAAACAATCACGGAACGGTTTCGTTAGGAAAACGAAGCGAACGGTGAAGCCAGGGACTTTAATATCAGGAATCAGGATCCGCCATTTCTCTCTACCGGGCGTGGAATCCCTCGTAAGGATATTTGTATACACGCGCACATACATACCAGTATACGTGTGTATAGAGAAGGTATGGAGGTTGGCAAACCCGTCCTTGTTAGCAGCTGCGTAGCATCCCCCGCCCGTTACACAATGCCCTCGCGCTCCCTTGAAAAACGATGGGTGGATTAATGACGTCACGGGCAACAAGGAACGCACCTGGCTACTGTCCGGGATCCACCAATCCGCAGCGTCCTTCGACCTCCACGCGCCATCTGAGTAGATAGGATAAACCATTGTGACGCGCTATTTCTAGAACGAAGAATTAAGACGCCCACTCGTTATCGATCCTCGGCAGTTATAACGCGAGAATATTATTAGAATGTCCAGTGTTAAATGTCAGACGACAAGAAATTGATGACACACGTCGTAACGTTCAAATTGATAAATCTGAATCTTGAAGAAGAGACAAACGTTCTATCAGGATTGTTGTATATAAAAGAACAGCGATGAAAAAAATTATGAAACCTAAAAATAAAAAAATGGATTAAAGCTTATTTCATTTTTTCATGAATTTATTATTATCATTTTAATGATTATAGTTTTCACAGTTTTGCAGTTATCTTATTTTTATCTGTATGCAATATTTAACTATATGAAAAAATAAAAATCTAGAAAACTTAGAGGAAAATTGCGTAATATTTCAAAGCGGAAAAGAGATATGGATTACCGTCACACAACCCATTATTAACAAATTTTGTTTTTTCTTTTTACATTTAAAGTTATCGATTAAAGAGAATATAACCGGATATTAAATGTCTTCATAGGTATTTTGGATATTTCTATTGTTCAAGCGCAATATTTGGAATAATATTAATGTGAAAGTGATCTTTGAGACCAAAGCGTTTTCGTGGAGCATGAACTAAAGACACGAGAGCTCAGTCAAATCCGCGCGCCAGTCGATCGTTTTATCGTATTATCGTCACGACTTTCGTGGGGTCTCCTCGGAGGAGACTAGGACTTGTAGAAGTTCCACGACACGTTTATGAATTTATAGCGCCCTTTGTGCCTGGCCCGGTAATCCAACGGACAGGTACCTATCGTTTATTGGGCTCTTTGTTATTATACATCGTAAAGAGAGATGGCAAGGGCGTGAGGGAGGGGGGGGGAGAGTTTTCCGCATTGAAAAGGCGGCACGCGGAACCCTTTTTCCTCGTAATTAAGACGCGAGCCACACCGCTGCCACCGACGGGAGGGAAAGAGAGAGAGAGAGAGAGAGAGAGAGAGAAAGAGGGAGAGAAAGAGGTAGGGAGGGAGGCAGAATCTTTAGAAACTTTTCAGTCGAAAAGATGGATGCAGGAAGGGGAAAGGGTTGCGCTGATGATGCATAAATTAGGTGGGCTAATGGGCCGAGGTCGTGGCTGGAGATACCGTCTGAGAAAAGACCGGGGAAAATATTAATGCCTCGGGCTCTGACTAGCTGGTTGGCTGGCTCGTCTGCGGACATCCGTGCATTTTCGGGGCGGACGCTCGTAATTACACTCCTTCGTGCTCTGTTTTTCACGATCGGCCACTACCATCAGTTGAATTGTCATCGGAAGACTCATGAAGTTACGGCAATAATCTCTTCAGAAGACTTGTAGCCTCGACTTTGGCCAAATCATAAAGTTCCCTAAACTTCTCAAGAAAAGGAAAAATCTGAAGGAACAGTATTATAACGAATACTTCACGTATAACTATTGTGGAAGTAGAGTGAATATCACTCAGTTATTAAAAAATTTTTGATTCTTGTATAGTTTTAGACATACACAAAAAAATTAGTCTTAAATGAAGACTATATATATAAGCAAAAATATTATAATCTTAGAAAAATTTTAGTATTGATGCAAGTATAGATATTCTTATATATAAAAATATTATGAAGATTTTTATTTTTAAATTGAACAAAAATAATATTTGCACCAATACAAATTCAATTACATCAAAACAAAATTTTAAAGAAGTTTATAATATCCTTGCTTATAAATGAAAATATTTTTCTTATTTAAAACTAATTCTTTTTATGTAACAAAATTCAGTTATTTATATAGTATATTAATACAACTCTTACTTCTTTAGAAATCATCAGCCCTCCTGTTCCTCATTACTTATGTAATATTAATAGGTATCACTTATTATCCAATTACGAATCCAATGTGAAGTCCGACGTAACGATTCCAGGATGCTCCGCTTTCTTGTCTATGTGATCTAACAGTTCCGTTTCCATCAATAACTGATGATCCTTCTGACCCTTCATTAACCCCGATGCATTAATTTTAATCTTTTTTTTTTTTCCCCGGCGGACCTCTCTTTCACGCACGCGTATATCTTACGTCCGTATTTACATCGTCCGATAGGAATAAAACATCGAACGCGAACCCCGCAGCGACCGGCGGTGATATATCCAGCGTAATCACGACCGTACCGGGATTCAAGTCTGGTAGCCATCGTCGTACGAGATCACGTACACGCTCGTGTACGAGATGAGCGCCGAGAAAGGTCTACGAAGGCGCAGCGAGCAATAATTCTGTGCCGCTTCCCCGCGCCGCCCTTGGACCCCCTCGGCGGGTACCAAGCGCCGATCTGACGCCGAACAATACCCCCGCCTCAAAACGCTTCGTCGATCACTCATGGCGTTGCTCCTCGTTCTTTGATAGCGATTTATGAGCGAGTATCACACGTCCGTCAATACACGATGTTGAGTAAATATTAAACTGGTCACCGATGTCAAGTACTGGTTGCTAACTAGTCAGGTATTGATAAGATAATAATTAAGTAGTAATTAACTAAAGAAATATAATATGAGAGAGAAAGAGAGAGAGAGAGAGAGAGAGAGAGAGAGAGAGAAAAGAGATTTATAACGTTCCATAGATATCAACTAATAATATCATACTCATATACGAATTATAATATGTTTAAAATTTACTACAAATTTCTTAAATTATTTTAATTTTATTTATAATATCTTATATCCCTATTTTTTTTCTTATTCTTTTAATAACATGAATTTAAAACGGGAGACTATCGTTACATTCTTATTCGGTCATCAACGAAAACTAACTCTCGCCACGATAAATTGTCAAGGCTGTCGCATAAAACGCCTCGGTATAAAAAAAAAAGAAAGACCATCCGAAAGTGAAAGCAAAATTAATTAACGCCCCCCCTTGCTTCGACGCGGTATCGCTCGTAAAATAAATACAGCGGCCGTCGTGAACGAGCAAGCGCCGCGATGCGTCGTGAAAGGCGAAAAATCTTTCTCAATCAGGTCTGCCAATCAGTGACGAGATGTGTACCGATCGCGAACAGAAAACCGCACGGTCAATATCGGGATGTACAGCGCATATATACAAAACAGTAATGATACATATATACGCACACATGGTCGCGCGCGCGCGCGCGAGCGCGCTTTCTCGGCCTTAGATCCGCGTCTCTCTACGCCCCGTAATTACCAGGGTCGGCCTTCACCGCGGCAATTTGTCAAGGCTGTAATAATCCTGGCGGACCTATGGCATTGTATACATATCGGCGGATGCCTCCCACCGGACCAGATAACATCGCCGGGTCGCTCTCGCCCGGCCGGTCGGGGCCCGTTCTCTTCTGGGTACCATCGTCGGGCCCTATGAAAACCATCCATTTCGAGTCCGCGGCTCACTATCATCGGCACGGTTTTGACGCCCGTCTGAAATTAAAGCGAATCGACACGCAGCTGGGTACGCCGATATACCGAGCGGTATACAAATAATACTCCCTCTTTCCTTTTGCCTTTTCTTGCTTTTTTTTTCTCACCCTCGTTCTTTTCTCCCCTCTTCTTTTCTCACCGGAGATACGTGCACACAGGGGGGGACGATATGTTCCCACCTGTGTGACCGTTGAGCTACGTAACACACACAAGAGAGAAAGAGAGAGAGAGAGAGAGAGAGAGAGAGAGAGAGATTGCCGGGCTGTAATTTATACGACTGACCCTCGTTACATCGCGATCCGTCATTCGCGATTATGAGGAAACGATGCTTCGCGAACTTTTAGCGACTCCAGAGGTGAGGTGGAAAGAAAGGAGGGACAGAAGGGTATTTATTATGAACTGCAGGGTTGGATTCCGGAGGAGGGAGAGGTCCCGAGAAAACACGGAAGCATCTCTCCGCAGGTAACAAACGATGAGGAACGTGATTAATACCACGCGGTACGATACATTGTTGTGTAATGTATATTTTGAAGAAAGACCATAACCGCGTGGATCCTCTACTTCTCTCCATCATGCAGAAATACGCATTCGTGCACAAGTCATTCCAAAAGTGTATTATTATAATTCAGATGTAAAAATTTCTAATAAATAATCGACGATAAAATTTTAATTATTTTTCCATCTAGAATTACGCTCATATTTCCGCTTTATAAATTGCTATATGTAACAATATTTTATATCTGCTAAGGAGATACTAATCGCCAACAACACAAACCAAACGTGAGACGTGCATCCTATCGACGCAATATGTGGCGTGCTTATAAACGCCAGAGGTTTTAGGAAGCGCACGAGACGTTAAGTGCGCGTAATGAGTTCGCCTTCGCGAGATCGCCTCGTGCATCTCGCGTTTCTCTTGACAACGGAGACCTAAACGGTTCCCCATTTCAACGACCGTCGGCCTTTCCCAGAGTGCAAGAATCGAAGCGAGAGGAAGGAATGGACGCGGAAAGAGAGAGACCCACCACGAAAACGACACGTGGAACAGAAAGAGAAAGAAAAAGAGGAAGGGAAGATCGCCTGACGTACTACAACGTGACTAGCCACATCTCCTCTCGCTCCCTGTATCTTTTCTTCGTTTTCTCTCTCTCTCTCTCTCTCTCTCTCTCTCTCTCTCTCTCTCTTCCTCTTCGTACTACGAAGTGCCTCTAGCTGGATCTCGGTTAATGGTGCATGGCAGTTGCAGGGGCCAGTACGTCAGGTCGGTGCAACAGAGTGCGAGCATCCAGCTATCTTGATGAGATCTTGTTTTCCGTGGGATCCCCCGCGGTGAGCCGCGATTCGTTCCCCGTGTTGCGCGTTCCCGTTCCATCGCCGGAAAATCACCGATGACTGCGTATAGCACGACGTTGGCTCACAACACGTCGGCAACGACGAATGACAGGAAACTATCGCGGTGCATGCGATCAAGCAACGGCACAGAGGAGAACGAGAAAGAGGGAAAGAGAGAGAGAGAGAGAGAGAGAGAGAGAGAGAGAGAGAGAGAGACAGAGGGAAGGAGAGGGCGAGCGAAATGCAGCTTTAATTACGCGCGCTACGGCGCATCGGTCGCTCGCGCCTTACGCGGCTCGCCTTAATTAATAATACAATTAACATGCGCCACGATCGCCGGGCCATTCCGTTTGAAAGTGAAAGTCCCCATCGCGTGTCTACTTTAAATTGTCGGGGAATTTAAGTGAGATTCGATCTCTGCGTCTGCGAACGCGCGCCCAATTAGATTCCTGTTATTTCGAAACGCGACGTGTGCGTTGCGATTTTTTTTACCGCTACGGATAATTCCCTTCGCGTGAGATATTACGCGCTCGTTCGCAAACCGCGCCTAAGCGCATCGCTAAAAGGCTAATGTTCATTGCGCTCCTATCCCATCTTTGCGGATTGCGGAAATGGATTTTGTAAATTAAAAAAAAAAATGCGCAAATTTCTCAGTTATTTTATTTAAATAAAACGGTTTAGATTTTCGCTAAAAGAATTCGGTAAACATCTCTATTTAAAAAAAGAAAATGTCTTTTAGGAATGCACTCAGAAAATATCATAATCGATATCTCAAAAAGACGAAGGCTCGATTATGTCAGTGCCTATCTAGCCTATCTGATTCTGTATTATCCTTCCCGGGCAACAACTAGTTTTTCTTTTCAACAGCAGCAAAGGGTTCTCGCCGTGTCCCTTTGCGGAAGACGTTACCGACGAAAAATCTCCGGTCGGATTCAACCCTGAAAAAGGCACCCGACAAAAAAATAGGGAGACTTTTTATTACGTCCTAATTGGGATGACAGAGATGTCAATGGCGGCCGCGATCAAAGAGACCGTAAACATTGGTTACGGGTGTAAACTACGGATTTTAGTGTCATCCGGGGGTTTCCTAGGCTCCATAAGATACGCTGTTTATGGGGTTGTGTAACCCGCCCTCGTAAAGTAAAGGCGCGCATTAATAAATGAAGCGATTACACGCTGCGCAACCGGCGCGTTACCTGTCCACTTTGCGAAATCAATTCCGCGCTTTTTTCTCGGTGCCACCCGATACGAACGTCAGCGCGCGGCAATAAAACGGAAATGCGCGCCGTTATTTATGCCGTTGCACCTCGAGGAAATTGACATTCACGCGGCTTGTACAAACATTAATAAATTTAACAAATTAAAAGCCAGATTGCACAATGTTTTTTTATCCAAGTGCAATTTTTTGCGCCCGCAGACATTACGATACTTTATATATATCAAGCTATTAAAAATATAGCTTCGAAATTCCTGCCTTTTTATTAGGCGAAAGAAAATTATCACAAGAAATCAGGATATTATTAAATATAAAATATAGTAAAATTCTTGATTGCAGCCGAGTCTTGAAATAGACTTGACTCGTATGATTTCTGTCATTTTAGAGATATGATTCAATTTAGATAAATAAATTCGCTATTGAACAGATAAAACATGTAAAATCATGTTGGAGATTTCCTCGATAAATACAATTTTTCGCTCTCGAAAATGTCTCGCGGACACCCTGATTCTCCACAACGTTCTTCGTTTGCCGTTAGAGCGGGGTATCATTAGACGATAATATAATTATCAATGCACCGCTATTATTGCTGATACACCCGTTACTTCATTTTTCTATCGCTGGCCGTTGTGCAGGTGCCGACGCGCACTGGGAATACTAATAAGATCGTTTACATCATACTCAGCTTCGCATTGTTGCGCGGAGTGTGTGATCAACCGAGATTAAGTCTGATAATTAGATACACCCGAGAGATCGGATCGCAGGGTAATTACAATAACTGCGTCTCGGCCTTAATTAATCTTGATGAAAATTCCCTTATCGCCGCTATCGCCGTCGCACCGATCTTATAACCCGCTGTATCTTATCCAAGGCGCGGCGCCGTTATTCCAGTAATATTACACCCGCGATAATAGACACATTCCTATTTAACTCTATCCCATTGTTAGACGCTCCACAAAAATTATATATATTTAACTTTGCGCCGCGCTCGCGTTCAAGCGCGTTGAAAAAACTGCCCGCAAGACATTAAGGTTCCTCTTCGATTTAGAAAGTTCCTCTCGAAAGAAACATAATTTCGCCAAGCTCGTCTCGGCGAAAATCAGTTCTCCGGGGGGGCGCTATATATTTCTCCGGGCGACGTTTTATACGATCGTAAAGGTTTTCGCATCGGTTAAGCCCGCCGTTGTCGCGAGCCGATGCGAACGGCTGAGTATTCTCTTCCTTGTAATTAAAAATTTATGCACTAGTTCGCGGTCGTGTTATTCAAATGTGACACCGCCACTTCGGTCCGGTCTGGCCCGGGCCGCATATTCCCGTTCATAATATGCGATATTTATGCCCGCGACGATGTACACCATTAATTATCACCCTAACGGAGCATCGAGGACACGCGCGACTACGTGTTATACATTAAAAATCGACCTCTTCATCATCCGATTATTCTCCTCGCTCCTTCATCATTCTCTCAGATTGTTCCATATCCGGACAATAAATCCTCCTGACTGAAGAAAGGGATACTGGCTTTCGTCGCGACATTCTTATCAAATCGTTTGGCGACATAAATTGCCGTGTAGAATTTCTCCAATTGAATTTCTTGGTATATGCAGATAACGTAAAAAGAAAGTAACAAGTGAAGAGATAAAAAAGTTTTACAGATCATATGATCGAGCAAAATCTTGGACGCCTATTTTTTTTTAATTCAATTAAATAAATTTAATAAATCATTTTTAAATTTTCGTTTGCAACTACGATCATTTACTTACGGTTTGAAAACGTAAGTCAAATGCTATGTTTAATCCTCTCAATAATAATAATTAAAGACTTAAGAAATTTTTATTGTGAAGAATATTTCCTCAGCCAAGAATCTGGATCTCTCGCTTTTTAAATTAAAAAATAATAAATAATAGACATTCAAGATTTCGATACGTGCAATTCTCTCTATTGTCTGTACGTACGTTGATCCAGTTATATATGTATCTATTTGAAAAAATTTAAATTAATAATTCTATTCAACAATTTAACATTCGAATTTTTGAAAGGCTGAAACTTGTAATGAAGGCTGACACGCAAAACTTTCATACATTATACACATTGTAACATTGTACATATCGAGCCATTTCTTGCGCATCTCAATATCAATGTATCATGCGATACATTGATGATTCGACGCCGTAAGGTGTAAAAAAGTTCATAACGCCGGCCAAAGAGAAACGAAGAAGCGTCTCATTTCATGATCGATCTCGCTCCTGTCGTGCGAGGACTCGCCCGCGAAGGGAACGCGGAACGCCGGGATTACCCCAGCTGCTGGGATCGTAAAACCCAATCAAGAGTCCCACGCAGGCGAGCGCGGCCGGCCTTTCGGATCCGTGTCTTTTAATAAACCCCGGGATCTCGCCGAGATAGCGGGACCGGGCGCCGGTGAGACAACGGGGGGTGTTCCGGCGCGGGATAAGAGGGAGCGTAAAAAACATTCCGGCGAGAGAGTTAGTCACCCTCTCATATCCTCGTTCCTTTCTCTTTCGGCAGTCCCCATCGAGAGAACTAACTTCTTGACACCGAGTCGACCGGAGAGACCAGATAACGATCCCGGGCTGACGTATGCGTGCCGCGCGAGCGTTTGTTACGCGGCGCGATTAACGACGCGAGCTTTCATTACATCGGCGGCTCGACGTAGATTTCATTAACGCGATTTACAAGAGTTCCGAATAACGAGCAATGTCGTGGAAGAAACGCGAGGAACGGAGGCAAGGGGGAGTGGGGGAGGAGGGAACTTTCTGAGGGAATACAAAATGAGATAATTTTAACTTTTGTATTTATGAAAATGCTCCTCAATTAAATCGTTGCCCTCCTCTCCGAGGACTTAACATTTAACAGAGGAGAAGAAATAATTTCTCGATCTGCGACGAGAGAGAGAGAGAGAGAGAGAATCTTGGTTCCCTTGTGTGCTCGTAAAAAAATACCATCGCGTAGACGAATCGTTTTTGCGACTGGAGAATTTGAGCATCTTACGTAAACCTCGCCGCCTCGCCGCGAATACCGTGCAAATCTCGTTTTCTCACCTCGCCTTCGGATGAGGGAAACGACGATCCTCTCTTTCTCGGGGCACACCTCGCCGTGAAATCCGTACGAACGTTTCCGCGCTTCCCGCAGCGTGTGGGCAGGGTGTTTCCCTTGCACGCGCGCCGAGATACGACGCCAATAGGTACGATTTCGCGTCTAAATCAGCCTTTCTATCTCGACGGCCGATAATGGCTCGCGAACGCGGCCGCGTCGGCCGCGTCGATGGTTATGGAAACGCGTTTCCCCTCTCCCCCGCGCTCGCGAAACTTTTTCTCCTCGCCTCTCTTTCGCCGCATTGTCGATCCACGAATAGAGAGATATCCGAACGCTGTCTTCGAGAGATCCGGTCTTTCGACCTTTTTCCTCGCGCGCGTTCCCACGCGCGAGATCGCGCCCGAGAGAGGAGAGCGATTTCGCCGCGTCCCGCTGAAATGCATTGTCCATTCGAAAATCGCACGAGGGACGGAGGGGAGGGGAGGGGGAGCGGCGATGCACATCGCCGGCGGCCCGGCGGCGGGTATCGACGCCGGATATCGGACGAAGCGAAGGAGTCGACGAAGGCAGCGGGTTGGCGCTCGCGTGAAGGAAGGAGATCGGTATCTTCATGCTGCGTGGCCGCGTGTTGCGAGAGATGGAACGTCGACGGCTTGACAAATTGCCCCCTGATTCGCGTTTTCGCTAAAATCAATCACTCCGCCGTTAGCGTGTCACCTTTGCACTCGACGGCGCGCCGTAATTGCCGGATTCTCCACCGTAATTGCGACCGCGCGCTGCATCATCAGCGCGAAACTTCGCGATGATGCGCCCGACGCGTATACTTTAGTCCGATCCCGGGCTAAAAGTCGCTCGGCGAGGATCGATCGATCGATCCTCCGCGCATCTCCGTCAACATTACCGTCAGCGTTCAACTCTCTTCGTACTTCTCCGATATAGATTCTCACACGACTGCACAGCGATGTTGTCGATGATACTCATCGATTACGATTACATTCGACGCACAAAATGTCTATTGCAGCTTCGGAAATCGAAATCCACCCGTTTCCGCCGCGATCGAGCGATTAAAAAAATCCGCACATATATTTATTAGAATCTACATAAGATATAAAATTATAAATAAAATTCCATCCTGAAATTTCACGCAAACTGTGTTGAGAAAGATACAAAGCTTTTGTGACTATTATTGTTTCGATTTCATATTATTGTCATATTATTCGATTTCGTATTATTTATTTCTGATATATCTACATCTCAAGTATTCTATTTCCGTTCAAGAGAGAGAGAGAGAGAGAGAGAGAGAGAGAGAGAGAGAGAGAGAGAGAGAGAGAGAGAGAGAGAGAGAGAGAGAGAGAGAGTTAATTATGTTCGATTTGAAATCGTCGTGATTTCCCTGTGATCGCCGATATCGATTCCTATTCTTGCTATTCGAGAGCCGACGAAATTAATTACGCTCTTGCGATCTGCGCCGCAAGTTTCGAAAGGAAGTCTCGACCAGGTCGAGGAGATGCAGCTTCCATTTCTTGCTGACGCATCGCGGCATGTGTATGGGTGCGGTGTCGAGTGTATACCCAGCAGCATCGCCTCTCGCAGCAGCGTATGGTCTCTCCTCCTTTGGTACATCGAGAAACAGGGGCCCGGGGAAAGGAGAGAAATCAGGACCAGCGGTCTAATAAAAAGATATAGGAACGATAATGCAGTCTCCAGAAGGTCCTTTGGAGGCACAATGGGGTGTATCATGGCTGGGATGACACGGCCGTTTCTGTCAATGGCTACCCACAGGCGTCGCATTGTGCCTTAAGGTCTCTATATCCCCCCGTCCGTTCCCCCCGAGAACTCGCGAGCGAGTCGCGCGTCATCCTGCGAAACTCCTCCCCGGGCGGTAAGAGTTGCTGGAGGTGCCATCGAATTATTCTCTTCCGGCTGGCGGTCGATCTCCAATAAATCGTCATCGTCGCTGATCATTCACTTCATAAATTCTGTACTACTAATCGTTTCGTTCGTATCGCGAAAACGCGTAACTCCAATAAATATTGTCGATGAGATTTCTCAAATATTGATTATTAATTGTTAATTGAGTGGCGTAAAAAACATAACTGTACAGAAAAGTCCTTGATATCGATATAATTAATAATCACTGAATATTTGAAAGTAAAAAATTTTATACGATATAACATATGTATACAAGATTTCCTTTTTATCGTTTAAAAAATGTATACAGAGGATTTTTGAGGAACAAAAGTCATTGATCCGAAAATTTCTTGATTTTTCCCTCAGGACAGTGACACGAAGACAAAAAGATAAAGAAAGATCGTAGTACGCGAAGTGATTCGATCTTCCCTAGGACTCCCTAGGGATTTCTGGAGTATTCGGTGACAGCCAAACAAAAGGCTATCGAGGGCCTCTTGCGGGCGTTACAGTGTTTTCCAAAAATTCATAACGACATGCTCCGATTATCCAGAGCACATGGGGGGTCTTTCACGTAGTCTTGATCGCGCTACGCTATTTGCCCTCGTATACAAGCGATTTTCCGCAAGAATACAATATTCGGCTAATTCTTTTGTACGTTTCGCTAGCTCGTTACTCGCGCGAGAGAATCTCAAAGGAGATATCAGAACGTGCCTTGTAATTCGGAAATTTACTTTTACAGATTACCTCCGGATTTTGAACATACCTTTACATAATTCGTTTGCCGAATTCTGGAAACTGATTGACCAGAATGGAAAGTAAACGGATGCTCATCGAAATATATACGGCTTTATTACAATATAAAGGAAATTATGTGTAAGAATAATTACTGACATCCCTATTAAATTTTTTAATACTCTGTTTTTATTCTATACATGCCAAATTTACAATACGGCAATTAGTCTTCTCACTTTTTAATTTCGACCGAATATGAAGTGAAAATTAAACGTGTCAATCAATTCGATAAATCCTTTGAGAGAGGCTTGAGGTAAACTTCATTTATTTTTACACGCATGAGAACAGCTCACGTCCACTTTTCTGGACGGCGGTCCAATAAGAGGCTGGGAGAAGCTCACGGGACGTAGATGAAACTTATTGCGGGAAACAGCCGCGGGCCGAACGACTGTTTTTCCCATGAGCGGGTCCAATCTACGCGAGACCAAATTGAAACGATAAGGCGGATATAGCGCGTCGGCACGCGATCGCGCAGGCGTACGAAATTGATACGAGCGAATAATAACTTTATCTCGTCGACGCTCGTCGATGCCGCGCCCGCCTTTGAATGGACCGATCAATTCGCCTCTAACGTCTTTTTAACCCAATTAATTAGCTGGACCGCGGCGGGCGGGGCGGGACGCCGGCTAATGCGAAATACTTGTAGTTGACCGGCAGTGACGTCATCGGCACGTCATCCGCGCCTCTCGTCCTTCCCCGGGCGTGATCACACGCCGCTCCTCTCGCTTCCGCCGCTATAATAGATATTAATTGCCGCACGCGCGCCCCGGCGATGCGCTGCCTCGATCGATGCGCGGCTCTTATCGTTTTTTGCGGCATGGGGCCTGACAATTGACGGGAGAACGAGTCTCGTTACGGCTGCAATAATGGGATCTTACGGGCGACTTCTTTGCCGTCGAGCCTGAAAGGCAACTGCAAAATTGTATTTATTTATCGTAACACCTAGCAGCTTAAAGACATCCATGACTATTCATTTCACGCGGTTCTCACTCGCACAGTTTACTTCTCCGACCGAGTACAAGTCCGACGCTTCTTCGACGTGCCGCTGTCAAAGCCTCGATAAGCGATCACAAAGGAAATTATATCAAATTAACTCTCTCGATTCTCGCGCCCCGTTATACGATCCTGAATGTTTCGAGAGGGATAAATATCAATGGCGAATAGCAAATACGAGATCGACAAGGTCGAGCATACCTGCCGAGGCATCCGAGTCAACCCGATTTATCTTTCTACAAGGGATTGGCTTCTGTTTTTGCTTGCGTTGTTCTGGAACATCGGCGAGAGAGAATCCGTTTAGCGTTCGCCCGGATAAACATGCGCGATCGGACCGAATTCTCATCGGGATCCGTGGATCCGGAAGAATCGGCCACGGGGACACAACGAGCCTGATTTCCAAACAATTTCATGCGGTCAAGAACTCGCACGCTGCTCTGACCGGGACGGAGTTAAACCTATTATTGTCGTAGGCCCGTCCCCCGTAGTGAAAATGTCAAACGACCATCTCGCATGGTTGATTCGTCATCGGGGGAGGCGGGAGAGCCCGATGGCGGTCACATCAAAGCTAAGACCTTCGTGGTCCTTCTCGCGACGTAGGACTCGCACGACAGGACACGTCTGTCGCGTTTGTCAGACAACCTTGTCCTGTACCTATTTCTTTTTCTTCCTTTTTTTTTTTATCTTCATGTATATCTGCCCGGTCTCCTCGTCACTTATGTGCGTCGTGTGGTCGACATGTTCGTGTCGTTCAAACGGAGCTCGGTCCGAGTCAAGTCGTCCGCACGTTGATCGGTTCGCTTTTTGGAAAACAAGCGTGTCCGTGATACAAGTTCGTGGTTTTTAATCCAACGCATCACACGGGATTCTCCCGAGGACGAGGAGCAGGAAGAAGAAGTGAATGGCAAACCCGCGAAACAAAAAGACCGGCCGGCCGAGCGATCGCGAGGCAAACGACGAAAGAGCAAAACGAAGAATGAGATGAAAACGGAAGCCTCCGGAAGAGCAAAAATCGTCGATATGTGATGAATCGATAAATTCCGTACCTGTCTGCATATGAACACTTGTTGAACTGCACATTACACGTGCGTGCGTCTATATTCGACGAATTATCAGAGATAATGCATTTTAAAAAACACGCACTAAATTTTTACTTCTTACTTTTAAAAATTCATTATACAATTTTACGTATATATGTATAAATTATTATATTACTATATATATAAATACATGTAAGTAAATTAAAATTAAAAAAAATGTTAATGACTCTATTATTACTATGGTCTTTAAAAAAGATCAATATGCCAGGTAGATAAGGACCTTTTAAAATATAACAAAATACATCGGTTGATTTGTCCGCCACAGTCTGAAAAGGATTGCATTCGTAACACACGAAACGCAAGTGGTACCCGTCCGCGACCACAAAAAGATGCCATTTGCAGAACTCGCTGAAAGAGCGCGGCCCGGTGCGATAAAAAAGAGGAGACGACTTCTTCCAGGAGAAGAACGATTTCGAGGCGAATGGAGCCCGTAGAGCTGAAAGAACGAAAAAGCCATCGACAGGCGGCAAAATCGATAGGAGCCAAGCATCAATCGTTGACTCATCCCATTTGGATCACAAAAGTACGTCGAATTGGGTCGCCCTGGGTCGCTCGTAGGATCCGAGTGTAAGGCCCCTCATCTCATCGAGCGAACAATTATTTTGCGGGTCCCTCTCTCTACCTTTCTCTGTCTCGCTTATCTACTATCCGGCCCCTCCAGTTCGAGACAGAATATATATCCCGCAGCGCGACGTCCACCGACGCGCGGCAAGACAAATGGCCTCGTGACGGCGGCTACATTACGTTTCAAAACTGGCCTAATCGTCGGCTTTCCGGCGATGAGAAAGAGGGCCCGATATATAGAGCCGCGGGGCCATATACCTGCATTGGCAGACGCGGCGAGGCGAGGCGAGGCGAGACGAGGCGCGGCGCGGCGTGGCGTGGCGTGGCGCGGCGCGGCGCAGCGCGATGCATTGTCTTTCCCGCGCTCTGCCGCAACGTCCTCTCTTTTTAAAGATTCATCGTCGGCACGCTTTCCAAACCGCAGAGCGATTTTCGAGCGTGGATTTTCTCATTTGTAAACGAGCGCTGCTTTCTTACGATGGGGAGGAAAACGAAGAAAGAGAGAAAGAGAGGGAAACTGGTGACGGTTAATCGATGAATTTTCGAACCTGATATTTGAGATCAATGTTTCTGTCCAAATCTCCTTAGTGTTATATCATTTATATCGCTATTAATACTGGTATAATGTCTTCAATTAATCGTTCTCTTTTAGTTTATATATTTACGAGAGAACGGCGCGAGAACAATGGCGCTCGGACAAAGTATCGTACCGATTTATTTCTCTATTCCGACGATGCTTCGTGCTTAATCCAGCTGTAAAATTAATGATCAGCTCGTGTCGAAGCTGCGACCGCCTTGCGCAACGAGCCAGGCGTGATTCGCGAAGAGATAATCGTACACCTGACGTCAAGCCGAGTCGAGCATGGCGCGCGGTAAGCTGTGCAGTTCTCCATTTTGGAGCCATAAAAATATAGAACGCTAATTATTACAATCGCATATGTAACATATGGGGAGAAATACTAGTATTTGTAATATAACAAGCGATGTGAACGGAGCCTTAAAGACCAAACGCGTAATTGAAACGCGTTTATTCCATGGGAAAAGTCTACGATGATATCTGAAACTTCAAAAGAAAAACAAATCATTTTGCACGCACACACGCGTTCTTGCGTTATATATCCATTAAAGAATTAATCCCTTCGTAGGGCAGCGTGCCAACGCGCAAAAATAACCCTTGATTTCGCGAGCAACCAACCCGTCCTTCCCTCGCTGAAACGAAAGCCGGCAGTGGCGGCTTTCCCTGCCGCTTTTTTCGGCGAATTTTCCGCGAACTACCAGAATGATCGTCCTCGGGAGTAACCGGAAATCGTCCTGTTATCCGTCGAATGTTGTGCAAAAATACGGAGGCGCGAAAAACCGATTGTAATCGCGCTGGGTCTACAGGGACCCCGCGAATTCGTTGCACCAACAATATGCGCTTGAAAAAAAAAAAAAAAACAGCCACGCGAAAATCCTATGGGTATAGGAATGTTTGATCGAATTATCGATGTTACAGACGGTATGCAAAAAGAGAGACATTAAATCCGTTATTTCAACAGAGCATTCAATAGCGAACATGTCTTCAGTCACAGATTCTTCGATTTTTTCTTTTACGATTTTTTATTTTTAATTCTTTTATGAAACATTATTCATTATAAATTTACAATACAATGATCATAAAAAATTTTATGTTTATTAAAATGGAAGATATTTCTATTCGTTGAAAAGCAATATCTCTCTCACCTAAATATTATTTGAAATTATTTGAAAAAAGTTAATAAAATTACACATACGAGATTAATATATTCCGCTTCGTCTTAAAAAACAAGTTATTTCCAAATAAGTCTTTAACTGTTTAATGTAATATTTTTAACAATTTTTATTATTCAATTATATATATATATCTCTTCCTATATCAAAATTTCTTATATCAGAAAGGTCAATATCTTCAAGCGAGATATCTTTCTAAGACCAGATGATCAGGTCCAATGAAACATTTTCTAGGGTCACAACCCTCGCTCGTAGGGCGTGACGCATTTTCAGTAAGAGTCGGAGTCGCATTGTCTGCGCTATTCAATACCCAGGCGAAAATGCGTCGTCTCCTTCGAGGGAATACCACAAGGATAAACGAAGAGAAGATTTGCGTGATGTATCACTACAGCGTAGCTAAACGAATGGGACCTGTCGCAGGCTCACCCACTGTGTGTGAAAAGAGGAACGAAACAGGTGAACCATGCAAATTTCAGGCTGGTCATCGGCGCTTGCATTGTCGAAATAAAAGGCTGAAGAGGCGCTAACGAAATTCCTGCTGAGGTCATTGAACGCAGGCTTCAAGATGTTTTTGTCCCGAACGCATCGGTCGGGGATGCTTTGGAACGAAGAAAAATCTGTCTGAATTGTCATCAAAAAATCGTTTTCTATTTTATCAAATGATATTGTGAGATTATTTAGAAGCATAAAAATCGTAGAGAAGGCACGGAGAAACAGTATCGCCCAGGCAAATATAATTTTCGTTAAATGTATCTGATATTGATAACGCATGCATCCATCATCGGAACGATTCAACTTATGCATGCCGAATAATAGAGTTCAGTAAAAAGGCGATTACGCGTTCATAAAAAGCGTGAAAAAAAAAAAGACTAACGACGTCCGAAAAAGCCCGTCGAGTGCCCCATGCGGAGAACACGACCGCTCCGTGTTCGGTAACAAATGATAGTTTTCATAATTAGCGGCTCCTTTTTTTTCGTTTCCGAGAGAGACCGCCTCACCGCAACACAACCGGATAATATCAAGAGGTGCAGCAGGTGCGGCAACGCGCGATAACTCCGAAGCGTGAATTCTTCCAAAATACCATCTCGGCAGAGTCAATACTGAAACATCCGAGTGATTGATTCAGCCGTTAGATTTATCAATCATCTACTTTTCTTACTTTCAGTGAAAGTACATTACCTACCTCGAGCTATACAGTCGAAGTTCAGTCAGCGCAGGTGGTACATTTGCGTAATATGGAATATACATTTTACGTTTTTCTGCAATCCGAAGAAAGCAAGCTTACGAGTTAGGGGAAGAGGTAAAAGAGCATCATCGTGGCAAGATTGGCAGGAAACACGCAACACAGGTTTACACGGTCAAAATACAAAGTGGAAAAGATAACAACGTTCTCTTCACGGACACCTGGTAGATCTTTATCCGTCTCGGAAAGAGGAAGGGGGAAGAGGGACACAACGGTCACTTGTCGTGCCCGGTGTCTTTTACACGTTCGTGCGAGCGATTGCGACAGGGCGGTGGTCGCCTATCTACCACGACGGTTTCTTCGTGGAGGTCTCGTCGGCGCACCGGTATTGGTTAGCCGTTTCTGCAAAACGGCGATCGGGTAGAACGATCGATCCCCGGTGCGCGAGGATCGTGTCAGGGCTGACTATGAGCCAACTTTTACGTAATAACCGACGTCTTGTTCCAGCGAACTGTTACGAAATGGCGTCCGCGCGGCAGAAGACATAAAGTCTCACGCGAGGACGAAAAGGCAATTTGTCGAGACCATCGATGCGTAAGCGAAACCCGATATTCCATTACGCCTTCAGTAGGTCAGTCGTCGAATAATGGCGGACTGTTAAGAAAATTCAATTTTGAATAAACGTATCAGTAGAGTCTTCCTCTAAAATACGTTTTTTTTTTTTTTTTTTCATAGATATAAAGATGAAACAAGAGAGCGTTTTCCGAATCGATACGTTACATCTATTTTTTACTCTTCTTCTTTTCTTTGCCCGGCATTTGCGAGTTCTCGGAGAAACGTAGATAAGAATAGAGGAAAGCTAACTAAAGACGAAGGAGTTTGACGTAGCCGAAGAAAGTCCGCGGTGCGGAGATTACGCAAACTCCATCCGTGTAATTTCTCTAACAACGTAATAAGTGACTTCTTGCTTACTTTGCACGGACGGTATAATCTTTGGCCGCCCGCCGCCAAAGGACGAACGGCGTTGGATTGAAAGTGTCATTATAAACGCGGCCATAAATCACAATAGAGCGTTGACGCGGACTCAACCGCGAGCCTCTAGTCTGAAATGCGATGTCGCTTCTGGCAAATCGCTTGTTTTTCTTAAATTTTAAGCTTTTGAACAAAAAGTTATTCATTTCCTCACACATTCCAAAACGTTAATGAAATATTTTAACACAATATTTCTCAAATTAATATTAAACTTCTTAATGTACTGAATTAAAAATTCCTAATCGTCCGAAAAATTGCTTTCTGTCTCACTTCCAAGAAATTAAATAAAATAAATACATGGAACGATAACGATAGAAGATGCAGTTGGAAGAAGGAGGCATCGAAAATTATTCGATATTCGCGACGACGACAGCTCACGATGGGATCGGCATCGCAAATGCTGGCGACGCCGTTTGTACAACACTGTAAACAAGCGTTCGACAAGGTTACAGGGCGCGAGTAAATGGTATGTAAACCGTGTGCCGACTTCACCCTTGGCCTCTACCATTCCACCCAAGTATTCCTCTCCCTTCTTCTTCTTCTCTCTCTCTCTCTCTCTCGCGTGCGCGCGCGTTCTCACTCTCTTCGCATTCTGCAAACTCCATTAAAACATTATCCACGTGCCGATGCGCTCGGAAAATCAGACGCGACTATCCAGCTTCCGCGGCGTATTGATATTACGTCCCACCATGGACGTCCTCGTGCAGTTATACATACACACACACACACACACACACACACACACACACACACACACACACACACACACACACACACACACACACACACACACACACACACACACACATATATATATATGTATGCATACGTATACACATTTACGAACTCAAATCTCCATTCTGTGTGGCCGGGATCGACCGATCGTCAGGCTTTCGGTTTTCGAAAAGGGTCGAAAGCCGCCCCCCGTAAACATCACGGGATGTACATCCGTTAAAAAAAAAATTGTCGATAGACTCGTGGCAGTGTGAGCTTTCCGTTTGCGAAAATGTCGAAGGGCACTCGCCAGAGGCATCGGTTTCTCGAGTAGTTGGGGAAATGCCGAGGGTATTCATATCGGCGATGTAATCGTGTTTGTCTGGGAAGAGATTTTACTCAAGAGCGAGCGTATCTCAACGATCACGATATTGGTATCCATCGTGCGGAAACAGCAATCCTGTCGTTAGAGGGAATTGATTTGGTTGCATTATTCGACTCCTTGACAGAACGGATTGGCGTTTTAAAAAAACGATTTAAAAAAAAAAAGAAAAACAACTTTCGAAATTATCTGAGACTCAAAGCAGCATGGAAAAATAGAAATGTAATGTACGGGATTTAAAAAAAAAAAACGAGGAACGGAGTAAATAACGGCGGATAATTCGTCGGCTTCGTCCATCGTGTCGCTTCGGGGAATAGGATTAGACTGCCCTGGGCGATTTTTCTTGATTCGCGCATTTTCCCCGCTGTTATTTGGACTGGAATCGGAAGAACGAAGGACATGTACTCGTTCCACGTCATACAGAAATTAATTTGAAAAACGTCATAAATGTAAAATTATATCTTTCGAATTTTAGAAAAACAAAAGAATGTGAAATCTAAAATTAAGACATTTTCATAATTGAATAGTGTAATTATGCTATAACTACCGTAATCTTTTATTCCTTTTGGAAAAAAGTATTTCTCAAAAAATTACATATTTTCTCATACCTTCTAATAAATTAAAATACATAATACGTAGGACGCGTATAGTGCGATGTGACACACGATGATCGTGAAGATGCAAATTTTTCGGACCCGTTTAATTTAACCGCGAACAAAAGCGAACGGCGATCCGTTTAATTTTCATTTATATCACGCAAATCAAGCGCACGCGGGGACGTTGTTCGGTATCGGATTACCGTCCCCTCGATACGTGGACGTACTCGCGGAAAAATTCGTTGACACACACGTACACACACACACACACACACACACACACACACACACACACACACACACACACACACACACACACACACACACACACACACACACACACACACACACGAGAGCTGTACGCGCGCATACAGAGCCGTGAATCCGGCCGCGAATCCGGCTTCGACCGCGTGCACCGGTATTACGCAAAAAACAACGCACGCCTGTCAGGGGAAATAAAACAAGGATCGGGTAAATAGCGACAGTCCGTAGATAATTCTGTTTTGTTTATCACTGCCGCGGGAAATGCGATTTCGTACGCCACCGACTGACGCGATTTGTTTTTATATTCAACGTATCCCGCCCGCGCTTCTCCGCGTGGTTATGTATGTGTAATTCAGCGGCACCCACCGACGCTCCCGCGGTATCTTGTGCGTGCAAAATACGGATTATCGATTACACCATTGAAATGCGGACGCGCCTCTCTAATTAATGATTTTATTTAAAGCCGAACGCGAAACCGACATCGATATCGACGATCGTCGGTGACTTTCGGTCATACGCCCGGGACCAACCGAAAAGATCGCTATTCCGGTTCTTATCTTTATCTAGTCGCGATTTTTAACTTTCACATGACGATGCGGCTCGTTTACCGGTCGCGGTTAGCCACGGCCGACGTTCAGGTGGCAAGATCGTCATCGCCGTTTAATTAAATCGAAAAACCGGATAGTCATTAATGACAAGTGGCGCCCAATCGCGATGACTCCTCGATTTTTATTGATCCCACGCTGAGCCCAGCCGCGAGGGTCGGGACCGCTCGCGGGGGGCCCCCCCGATATGGCACCTATAATGACAATCACGCTGGCCTCATCGTCGCCGCATGGAACATACCGCTCCTTCAATCTTATCGATCGCACAGAAATCACGTAATGGATCCCTGTGACGACTTTCCCATCGACACGCAATGATTATATATCAGTCCCTTCGAAATTGTTTGAAGAAAAAAAATAGTTTTCGAGTCATTATTAATTCTCAATCAATCTGAAATGTTCATATCCTCTACTTGAAACTTCGAATAAAAATAAAGCCTTTAGTAAAACAAATTAATCTTGTCCATCTTGTTCGTTAAGAAAAATAACAGTTCTTATCGCAAAGTTTTCTTTCTTTCTTTTATTTTACAATTTTTCATCTGATTTCATGTGCAAATTTTAGCTTCGCAAAATTTTTTATTTCAAATATAATAATTTAATGAAAATGAGTAAATTGTAAAAAAATCTATATTTTGTGGAAGAAATCCGGAGATTAATTTCGTAATTAAATCTCCGGAATTTTTTTATATGGAATTTTTATTGAATTTCCAGTAACTAATAATCTAATTCTTAATCTTTGTTAAAAAAAAAAAATCAACTCTTAAGTCGCAAACCGAAGTATAAACAAACTTGATGTCTGCAAACTGATATATTAAGATTCTGATGAAGGACGGACGAGCGCAATATCCCGCTTAAAAAAGTAACCGCGTTACTCCAATCTCTTATCATTGGCTCTCGCGTTTGTAGCGGCGCGTACCAATCGCATCAGCGATGGACACTTTCGATCATGCCGTCCGACAAGTGCAGAGCTCTCAGATTGATGAAGGAAAGCGGGGCGAGACGGCGGAGATAGGAGAGAAGCATTAGCGCGCGTGCAACACGCGTTCGATTAGCGTTTTCGTCATATGCGAAACACCGCCGCGGCCACGATAGGATCTACGAGTCCGCGCCAGTCCGCCTGGACTGTAAAGAGATCCATAAACTTTCGTGTCCCGAGATAGTAATCGTCAGGTGCGAAAAGCGTGACGGTTCTAGAGGGAAAGCGTCCGCTGGTCCCCGCTGGTGTTGCGGATGGGTGTTCCCCACGACGACAACGATGAGCGTGCGCACGCAGCCTGCGTCGTTACGTTCGACACCAGAAAAGCGTCGACGTTCTTATATTTCTCTTTTTTTTTTTCTTGCGCGCGTCATGCGCACGATTCCTAACCGCGATTGCCGTAACGCGATTGCCGGAGCGCGCGAGGCGCTTACCATCAGGCGACGAGCGGCCGATGATCCGCTTTTGCCTCATTAGGGAACGTTGCACCCAAGGTAACAATAAATCTCCAACGATGCTTATATCGATTTCACGACGATACGATACGTCGATTTGTCATACGTTTATCCGGCGTCTATTATACGCGATTTATCACTCGCCCGATCTCACGCGCCACGTTGATAGACTACGATTATTAATTTCGTGACAGGGCAAAGAGGGGGGGGGAGGGGTAGGGAGCATAAAGTTAATACAAAATGCATTCATGCTCGCACGCGCTTACTTTCGATAATGCCGCGGTGAAGAATCGTGATTCAAAGCAGAGTTGGACTACCGATAAATAACCGTATCGTAAATATAATGGTTCTGTTGGAACAAACGGCACGGCTCTTGGTGATTCTCGCGTGAATTTCTGCGTGTCTTTTCTTCCTTTCTTTTTCCGGTATTATGCGATATTACGTCAAATCGGGATATTCTTTAATTAGAGCTTCCTTTATCTCGCACGAAGCGTATTATCGAACATATTGAAGTCATTCCTGAATGAGGAACTTGCGAGTCTATAGTTACATGAACGCATATTCGTGGAATAGTTAATTAAGCGTTACACGGTTCGTCTACTTTAATTACTGCTTTAAAAATGAAAATTTCAAAATATCTATAACAGTGATAATAATGTAACTATATAACTTTTTCTTTCTTTCTTTTATTTCACAATTTTTCATCTGATTTCATGTGCAAATTTTAGCTTCGCAAAATTTTTATTTCTATCAAATTTTTATTTTTATTTTTATCAAATATAATAATTTGATGAAAATGAGTAAATTGTAAAAAATCTATATTTTGTGGAAGAAATCAGATTAATTTCGTAATTAAATCTCTGGAATTTTTTTTAGTTTTAATAAATATTTTTTTATTCGACCATAAATGAACGTGTATTAAAGCATTACGCTGTATGTTCGTTTACGATTACGTACTGAGAGTTCATTTATACAACGCACCTTGCATTGGACTGCTTATGACCGTCCACCACCTTCGCAACGCCAACTTTCTCCTCGAATATCAAAGTGCAACTCAAATCGGATTATCCGCACAACTGCACTACAAAGTAGCCTATATTAAGTTCTGAATAGTATCATATAATCGCATACATCAAGTGCGTCTTACTTTAATCTTAGTTATAATATGAAAATAAATTGAGTTTCGTGGGTGATTGTACAAGTCTTAAGCAATGGCAAAATGATGTGTGTGTGTGTGTGTGTGTGTGTGTGTGTGTGTGTGTGTGTACAAACGTATGTATAATTTTTATTACTCCAATTTGGTGACGAGAGAAAAGCATATAGCATAGTTCTTTTATCAAGTTTGAAGAATTTTAGATCGAATAATTTTAGATCTAGAGCGCGCTAAAAAAATCGAACGATCGAAATCACATCGCGAAGATACCTGCGAATATTGTTTTCTTCTTGCTGCGCCACGCCACATCGCGCCGCGCCGCGCCGGTAGCGTGCGATGGTCTTCGTACAAGTCGAGACGGTACGACGACGGCGGCAGCAGCAGGTTGATGGATGCCAGAGTCTCATGAGAAAATCTGGATGGAGGGGATATGCCGCGCGTCTCATCGCGGTCGTCCTCAGCGTATAGTGGTGGCACGACACTAGTGGTGGTATCGGACTGACAACGACGACACTGGTGTGGTAGTAGTAAACGATAGTGGTAGTAGCAATGGTAGTGGTAGAAATGACGCTGGCGGTGCTAGTAGTAGGATCGACCGGGAGTGGGGGACGGTAGGTCCGGTCGCGAGAACGGATGGGGGTAAGTAAGTACCCTCGGTGCCACAGCGACCCTAAGCTGCCTCTACGATATCGGAGACAGAAACCGGAGAGAGAAAGACAGAGAGAGGCGATGGGGGATGAGGGGAGGACACCCGAGTCCGCTCGAGGGGACGACCGGGTGACGGAGAGAAAGATAGAAAGAGAGGGAGAGAACTCGAACGATAGACTGCGAGAAAGGGAGACACAAAACGCGAACGGAGAAAGACGAGAGCATGTGCGGGGGTGGGAGTACCCGGAGCTTGGGACACGGGTGGGGCACGCGAGGGGGGCTGGATAGGGTGGGGACACGGCGGGAAAGGAAGGGACGACAGAGGACGTTTGTCCACATTCACCTACCAATACACACGCGCTCGCACGCGCGCGTGCACTACCGGCAAGAAGGTTCTTTTCTGACCTCTCTCTTCCACTTGCTCGTGTTTTAGCGCTGGCGCGACTGTCAAGCATCCACCAACAACAGCAGCAACAACAGCAGCAGCAGCAGCAGCAGCAGCAGCAGCAGCATGCTCAACAACAACAGCAGCAGCGGCTCGGTGGTGGCGGTGCCGGGAGTGAGGATGTCGTCTCCGGCCCTCGTTCTACTGGTAGGGAGGACAAAAGCGTCGTAGGGAGGGTAAAGCACCCGGCGTCGGTAACGACGACGACGACGACGGCGGCAACGACGACGTCGACGATGACGGCGGCGGCGGCGGCGGCGGTGGCGGCGGCGGCGGTGGCGGTGACGGGGACGACGACGATGACGGCACCAGCGACTGGTAGCGCAGGAAGTGGAGGAGGGGGAGGTGGCAGTGGTGGAGGTGGCGGCGGTGGTGGCGGCGGTAGTGGTGGTGGTAGTGGCAGTGACAGTGGTGGTGGCGGTATCCCCGGTGGGGATCGTAACGGCGGTGGTGGTGGAGGTGGTTGTGTCGGTGGTGGTGGCGAAGTCGCGGAGAAGGAGGAGAGGCCACCGGCTTCAGAGACTGTCGAGCCGACGGCCGCGTTTGACGTCGCATCCCTCGTACTCTACGGCTCGCGCGCACTGCCGATACGCCTTAAGATCTTGCTCGATCAGTTGTTCAACCAGTTGCCCCCCGTGCAAGTGACACGTATCCTAGCTGCCTTCGGCTGGACCCACGAGGATTACACGCGAGGATACATACTGCAGGTGAGTTGACAGTCGATGTCGAATTTACGCACGACACGCTCGCGACACCGATCCGCGAAATATTGCCCCCTTTATCGCGCAAGGTGACGTGACAATACGTTGTGAACACCGTGGTACACAATAATGTCCATGCGATCGACGACACAACAACGGCACTTGACGTACCGTACATTTGGACGCTCGCCGTTAGTAGACACGCGGTTGACGTTTCGCGCGCACGACGAGATCAGCTGCGCTCCAAAACGAGACGAACACACAACGAGAAGTCGCACGGTTTTGACTTTTGGATTACCTCCAGACGTGACGACGACCGCCAGAAGCGATCATTAGTTCGGTGACATCTTCTGCGAATAGGTGCCTCGGGCGCCTTGGCACTCGACACGTAATCCGACGAAGTCCATACCGAAGAATATTTTCGCGAACGCTGACGCGAATCGAGACCTTTTAAACCATCGTTATATCGCCGCCTTACATAATGATTTTGTGTCTTTGACGATCGTGTCTAACCAGGAATAATCCCTTACACACATACGCACCGTGATAAATCGATCTTTAAAATAATGCAAACGTCAACAAATATCAATCTCCTATCTTCGCGAATGAAAAAATAAATTTTAGTTTTATGGTGATAAAATACATTCGCGTGCTAAATTGTGATAAAAGAGAAGACGGACGATAATGACGGCG
The DNA here is from genome assembly GCF_055798465.1 of Pogonomyrmex barbatus. Lineage (NCBI taxonomy): Eukaryota > Metazoa > Arthropoda > Insecta > Hymenoptera > Formicidae > Pogonomyrmex > Pogonomyrmex barbatus. The sequence goes on along the minus strand of NW_028297171.1, from coordinate 4,733,447 downwards.
ACAGTGAGAACAGAGAGTTGAACGACGGACAGTGCATACAAAAGTGTCGTACGTTAGTGTGAGTGATATCAAGCGACATCGGAGCAGCACATCGAGATATCAGTACCTGAAGTGAGATACCTGCGCATTAACATGTAAATCCCGTGGAGAGTCCCGTCGGGCACATTCGTTACGAAGAGGACGGAAAGGAGGGAAAGAAGAAAGAGAAGATCTACTCTCGTGAGGAGAATCGATCCGTCCGTCGATCGAGGCGGAATTTGGAGTAACGAGCATACTCGGAGGTTACGAGCCATAAAATGATAATTTCTCAATCGAAGATTTTTTTCGAAAAGAAGAAAACTCGAACTGGTTGTCAAATGTCAAAGTTATCGATAAAAGTGATGCTCTTCTGGTGAAAAAAACGCTGTCACTTGAACCCGAAGGCAGCAGCTGTCGCACTTTTTAACATGACGTTCTGTGATAAAACATTACACATAATTAGCGGAATATATGCGGCATATTGCTAATTATGTGGCTGGATTGAAACTGTAGCTACACTTCAGAAATTCTACAATCTTCGAGATTTCGACGTTTTTGACAGGCCAAGTGACGATTTCCTGAATGAACAATCTCCTCGTCGACGTCGCGTTAATTGTAATTGATTCCAGTCTGTACTGGTTGCTGATTTCTGCGAGGGCCATCGTAAATCATCATACTATTTTTGGATCAACTAGTGAGAAATCGGAATACATTGATGGACTGTTCCTTAATCGATAGTGTGCATCGATCAGTGAGAAAGCAGTGAAACTTCAATGTCGCTAAACGATCGATTTTGGATGATCAAAATTAAGACTGTATTAAAAATCATGAACGTTGTTAACATTGGTGCAGTTTGTTTAAAATCGAACACTTGTCACTGTGAAACAAAAGTTTATTAAAACATTTCGTGAAACCATAAAACATAAAAAAATTGTTTGTTAATAAAAAAAGTCGATTGTTTAACAATTTCAAATAATATCATGAGTACACGCACTAAACGATGACTCTCGATGATTGATAAACGTGATATTTAATATTAATAAAGCAGTCGTTATTACACGAACGTTTAAAATGCGATTTGTGAGATTCGATAAAAAAACAAATACTTTACAAACAAAATTGTAAATCGAAGGATGATGTATCACGATAACCTGATCATTGAAATGATACTTCACAGGATGATTACCAGTTTTCATTTTTATATCATGAAATAATTCTCTCTCTCGTATTACGGCACGTAGCGCCGGATGCAATCTGTGAGTGATTAAAATAGATATGACATTCTTGAACCAATATTTCCTCCTGCTATACTGAAATTATCGCTCTCTTGAGATAATTGCCGGTATTCCGATATTTCATAAAATCACCGATCTCGTACGAGACATAATGCAATCCGCGAGTAATCATAATAGAGATGGACACTTTGAACAACGGAGTCATTTTCCTCGCAACGTGCTCCACCACGATAGTAATCGGCCGACCTTGACATTCCATTGAAAAAGATAAATATCGATAGTATTTATCTCATAAAAAAAAAAAAATGTCCGTGTCAATCACACAGCGCGTAGCGCAGAGTGACAATTAACGAGCGACCAAAACGAAGACGATATTCGAAATGACAGAATTTATTGCAACGCGCCTCCATCGCGCGATATAATTACCTATACTTTGATCTTAGCTCACGAGAGATAATTGCAGAGGAGCGATGACGCATCGAGATAATTGCAAAAGATTTTCACAGGATTAAAGCGCGATCTTGCCTCGGTCTCCAGAACTTACGCGACGTCGCGCACTTTAACCCGCGGAATGTCCGAAAACGCGCGCGCGTACGCACGCACGCACGCACGCACGCATGCACGCACGCGGTCGGTGCGTTAATCTCACGAGGCGCGCGCGTTAGGAAACGGGGAGTATCCGTGTAAACTGAATTGCGCCGATGTCGGCGTGAAATTAAAACGTACGGGAAACCGGTTTCTCCACCGACTCGTACGTATATACGTATGCACCGCGCGATGCGCTTGTCGTTGCAGCGGCTCCGTCGCAAAGGCGTGGGTAACGTTGGAATTTAATAGGAATAAATTCAGTCTCTCTTGGCGGTGAGAGAAATGCGAAAAGGAAGAGAGAGGGGGAGAGAGAGAGAGAGAGAGAGAGAGAGAGAGAGAGAGAGAGAGAGAGAGAGAGAGAAAGATACGAGACTTTGGATTGTCATTCTCGCGAACGCACGCGACGTGCGCAAAAACCTTGGAAGTTCCTCTCGAACGTACAAGGGTTGTCATTGAATGAGTAGCGCGGTGACACGTGCGGGCCATGTACGCGTGCACGCTATCGCACGCTCTCGTTTTGTTTACGTTTCGTTCCGTCGAACAAATTTAAACCGAAATTTAAGCTCGTTAGAGCTCGCGTGACGATACACTTCGAAACTCTATTAGCTCCGTACTTCTCTCTCTCTCTCTCTCTCTCTCTCTCTCTCTCTCTCTCTCTCTCTCTCTCTCTGCTCGCGGATCGTTTGTACCGCCGTTTAGATATTTTGTCGCCATAAGCGAGCCGGACGAAGACACGCGATTATCCGGAACGAATGTCGAAATACATGCTTCAATGTAATCCGTTAGGTCTTTAACAAGTCGGAGCGCCGAGAATGACACCGAGCTAATTCTCAGAGTTACTACAGGATAGGACGAAGTTAACGTTACGGTGCTAACAGAGAGTGCCTTCTAGCTACTTTCGTGATCGTTGTCAAAATAATACAGCGTTGCACATAGGCGTTGCAGTAGGAGCGAGATATAATTTTATAAGTCAGAATTTTACTCTTCACGAAAATTAAAAAAATGCGCCGCTTTAATCGATATCTCGTTTGAATTAAATAATTCTCAGGATTGACAAATAATAGGATAAGCGAAATCGGGAATGAAAACTGTAGCATTGAGATTGTATATGTCTAAATGTTTCTATCCTCTGTGTGCGTTAGAAAGAGAAGGGAATTTCGTTTGCAAACAATCATACGCTCGTAATAGTTGCTGATAACGATCGATGATATGTTCACATATCAAGTGCCAAGTCAGCATGCAAAATTCTCGTGACCGGTTATTAAGGACGTCACGATTCTCGAGTCTGTATTACGATGATCTACGACGATAGTTTGTAGGAGAATCGAGAACTACGGGTATCCGCTTAGAATTTGCATTTCCTCGAGCCATTTTCGCGGTCAAACGTTGCTTTATGACTCATTATGGAGGCACCTTCACCAGATCGCCAATTCCTAATTACCGAGTACGACGCGAAAGCGATGGCTCCGAAGAAGGTGATCCATCGGAAATTAAGAAACTTGAGCCTCGCTTCGGATTTGCATCCTCTTTCACATCTGGCGAACTTCTTGCGGTCGAGCGCTACTTTACGGCTCGTTACCAGAATATCTTCCCCGAGACTCGCGAGACTTCCTGAATCACGATCCGTAATGCGCAAGTGTCACGTTGGGAGAAACAATCTACGAGAAATCGAGACCGTAGTTCTGCTCTGAATTTGCATTTTGGTACGTGAGTTATCCGCGGCTGAGCCGTTGCCTTCGTAACCTCAAGAGTCGCCAAGACTTCCTGAATCTGTATCGCGATAGTGTCCCCCTGGCACTGGATTCGCTATCAAAAACTCAGTCACGAGTCCTAGAATTTCTGCACTGTGATCTATGGGACGAGAGATTTACCTCTCGGTATGTAAGTTATTCGCGGTATGAAGTGCTTCGTGTTTCCCGATCAAGCCGTCTTGTACTCGAGTACACGGGACACGGTGTCCGGATGGCGCAATAGTATCAAAATAAATCTTCACTTGGCGACATATTTCCCATCGGAATACGAGATTCTTAATTTCGCGCGATCGATGACGCGCAAGATCGACGTCGTATATATATATATATATATATATATATTATCTGCGATCCGCAAACAACCAGGAACTTCGGCCGCGCTCCGGATTTGCATCTCCTACTATCTACTAGTAAAGTTTCGCGGTCGAGGGCCGTTTTATAGCTCGCCACGTCGGAATGCTCCTTCCGACGAGGGGAGATCGTCGTCGCGGCGCGAATGTGGAAACGGTAAATCACAGCTCGCTGAAACGCGCGACGGCCTCTACGGAGAAGCGTTTCGCATCGCAGAGGCCAATTTCGCCGTGTTGCAGCCGCGTTGTGCCGGCACTCGTCCGCCGCAACGGAAGCGGTTGCAGCGACCTGGCCTCTCGTGAGCGAAATCAAGTGGGATTTTACAGGAGCCCGGCCGGCTGCTGCCGACTCTCCGCAGTTTTACGACGGATACCACGATGAAGGAAGAGGCAACTTGGGAACGCGAAACCGCCTCCTTGCCGTCGTGGCAGAGCGAGATTTACGAGCGAGTTGCGCGTCGACGAGCGTACCGCGCGATTCACGTCCTGCCGATCCTCGATCGGCGACCGGGAAAATATCGGCTGGATATCGCGATAAACGAAGCGGACGGTCTTCGAAACGGGACTCCGGCGACTGGCGAGATGACAAGTAATAATTTGTCAATTTCTAATAATTCTTCGGTGAGATTCTGGAAAACGTAATGTCCGGCATTCGTTAGCAACTTTTCATTTCCTTATAAATATAATTTTTTATGAAATATGATAACGAAAAGCTATAGAATATATTTATTATATTGAAATTTTACGCGTGGGAAAATTTCTGCGGTTAAAATACTCGCAGACTGAAAGTAGTTTTACAGTCGCTATAATTATTACCATTATTTGATATGTTATAAACGGAATCGGAATCTCGTCGATACGTAGTTATACGATTTTCCGATGTCATCGTATCTCAGCATCAAAGAGTCGTAAAAAGACTGGGGAAGCGTGACAAATTCCTCGACACTCGCCGATGATCGTTGGGAATGCGTCGATTCCGAGAGAAACGAAAGTTTTCTATGAATACGTGAAAATCGATACATTCCTTTGATTAGTAAAAATTATAGTGAAAACGTGAATGCATTGAATCAGATCATGTAAAGGTCCTTCTGCGAATCGAACATTCTGCGTAGACTCGTTAGATAGACATTATTCTTCGAAATATATACGAGGAGCGAGTTGTGTCGAACTATCAACTTTGAAATCAGTCTTGCATTTTACAATTAATATAACGTAGATGCTGTCAGAAAAGTAACAACCTGTTCATAATTTTTTTTTACAAAAATTGGCGATCTTCCTAAATCACCATCAATTAAAATTAATAATCGCTAATTAACACACTTGCATACACTTGAAAACCGATTTAGAGACTCTCGCTACGAGTGGATTCTCCGACACGATTTTCGATTATACATCTATCAAGTCGTTTTCAAAGTATCTTCACCCGCCAATTGAATTCAGGCAGAAATGTCAAGGATGACGGCAAAGTAAGTCCTTCACCGGTGGTCCACCAATTCAGAATCCAAAAACCCGTCAAAGATCGTCCGGTCCAGGACCGATCGTCGTCGCGGGGCATCGCGAGGAATCGAAAGTGGCAACGTAAAGCAGACAAGGGACGAAGGCAATCGGAAACCGGTAAAGACGGTAGTCCGGAGTCGATCGACCTGTCATTACTCCACCTCGATGAGAGCATGAGCCAAAATCGTAAATTATAGAGCACTTCGAGCGAGAACGGAGACGATTCGAGGGTACCGATTCAATAGAGTGTTTGTCGGATAAAAAGGGAGCAAGCGGGAATAAGACGACTGGGGACCACCGCAAGTCGATCGGGCGGAAACGCAAAATCTGGCGCGCACAATCAGCGAATTAAAACTCAGACGTGCCATTTACATCGGCTACCGAAACGATCGAACGGGAGTGACGAGGCGACAGGGGCGAGCCGAGGATGACAAACGGGAAGAGAGTCGAAGGAGAAAAGGAAAAGAGCGAATATAGGACGATTGGAGTAATGATAAAAATTACAGATCGCGCGATCGAAACGCGGAATCGATTTTCGACGCAAAAAGCAAAACTGCGAAATTATGGGACGTGGTCGAGATCGCGAGTCGAAATGTTGATCAGCGATCGTGAAGATTCTTGCGCCATCGTTCGTGCGGACGACGGCGCGATTCGGAGTGGTATAAATAAAATTGGGAAAAGGAAACAAATGATAATTCTGTTGAACCGTGAACACTCGCGATTCACGGGACGGCGTATACACATCGGGTCCTTCTTCGTGTAAAATCTAAATAAACCGAACGCGCGAAATTTACGGATATATATTTGGTCACAAACATCTCTACCTGCAGCGCGAGATCTCTTCTGCGTATTTGTCCGTGCGAGAGCTTCAGAAGCGAGTTCTAAAGCGCGCAGCTCTCCTATTCGTATCTTTCTCGCGAATCTTAAAACGGACATTGCATATGTGTGCGTGTGCGTGCGTGCGTGTGTGTGCGTATGTATGTGCGCGCGCGCGCGCGCGCGCGTGTGTGTGTGTGTGTGTGTGTGTGTTGCATGCGCGGGAAGTATCAAAATTCCGAGCGCGTCAAATATCGCGTTAACGTTTATTTGTATTAACGGTGAACGCGCCGTTACTCATCTGCGATCATGCGGCGATACGGCTAATCGCCAACGATTGGCCGCGATGTCTCCGGCCCGGGAAAGACGCGAACACGGCGTTCTCGTGGATGACGGGAAACGTGTCTCGAATGTAAATCGTTCCACATGGCGCTTTGGCTCGGACGAACGCGCGCATCACACACACACACACACACACACACACACACACACACACACACACACACACACACACACATACACACATATACACGCATGCACGCACGCACACGTTTAACGCATCAGGATGTGCCTCGGGATGTGGATGCTTTTCGGAGCCCGGCGCCCGAGGCGATTCTCCGTCGAATTATCCGACGATAATGTCAGCGTTAAACGTACAAGATCGAATGATCAGAGTCACATTGTTCATCCCTCGATGCTGCATACATGGCGGCCGACCGGCCATCGAATCGCTTGCGGCCGGAATAACTTAGTGCTCCTTCTCTCCCAGTTCCTTCGGCGTAATAATCTTTCCCGTTTGTCACGCACGTTTGGCGACCGAGCGCGACCGTCCGCGGTTTCCGCGGAGTTTTGTCAATACGGCGAGAGTTACGATTAATGTGCCCGCGGAAATTATTTACCGCGGCTGTTTAACGAAGTGTCACGTATGTCGGACGTATTGCCGCGAGAGTCTTGCGCGCCCGCTACGCGAGAGAGGCTCTCGGAGCAAAAATGACGCGGGCAGAAAATAGATCAACGCGTTATTGCGTATCGCACGCAGTTTCGAGATCACGCTTGTAAATTATCTTCTCGACGAAGTGTGATGCAAGCGTTTATCCGCGGGATTCCTCGCAGCTTCCAAGTCGAGAGAATATAAGAATTCGTATTTTTTTATATTATCGCGTATTTCTCGGAACGCTGTCTCGATAATATTCGTATCGGAGGAGACGAGTAATCAGACGCGAGCGTCTATTTAATAGCGTCGACAGATTTCTACTCCGGGGGAATTTAATCTCTCAGATTTCATGAGCCATCGAGGCTCTTGAAAACTTCATATCTCTGCGACAGTGAGAGTTGGAGTTAAACGACGAATATAAAAAAACTGAATATCCAAGCTGACCGCTGACGAAGCCGCGAAAGGCGCCATTTTCCCGGCCTTCCTCGTCACCTCGGTGAAACTCCGAGGCGTTGCATCGCGGTTGCGTTTTACGACGTGCCAGCGGCCGCGAGCTCCGCCGACGGTTTCTCTTCGTCCGCTCAAACGTCGCATCGCTAACGAGAACGCGCGCGTGAGTAAAGTCGAAATAAAACGGCGCAGTTGCGGCGGCCGCGACAAAGAACTCGGGGAGTGAGTCAAAGAGGACACAACGCATGAGGACGGAGAGAGAGAGAAAGAGAGAGAGAGGAGAGGAGAGGAGAGGAGAGCAGAGGATAGACGCAGGTAGCTGCAATCCAATTTAGCGGCGGATATCCACGCGAGATCTTTACGATTTCTACCCACGAATAAGACAGGGCCCACTTACCGTGAAATCATATGCAGTGTCCAGTCACGGATGCCATTGCCGCCGCCGTCTCCTCCTTCTCCTCCTCCTTTTCCTCCTCCTCCTCCTCCTCCTCCTCCTTCTCTTCCTTCGCCATCGCGTCGATTGCCGCCAGCCACCGTCGCTTCTTTCGCGGTGAAAACCAAACTGCGTCGTACTTCGCGCCAGCAACCGCGTTGCCAGATGGCACCACAAACTGGAACGATCTGCCGAGTCGAATCCGGCTGATGCACCACTATTCCTTCACTATAATCAGGCATCGTTTGTTTAATAAATTAACGTTTCTATAAATTTTCTCCTAAATTGTTTATTCTTAAATTATAAAAAAAAATTTCTGATCAAAATTGCATAACAAATTTTTTAAAGTAATTATTATAAATAATTTTGTGCAGAATTCGTTGAAATAATTTTTTTTCAAATAGTTCGTCTTCCTTTTAATACTTTTTAACAATTAGGAATAACAGTCTCGTTATCAATTAATGACTAATATAAAGTAAACAATATACAGAGAATTGCGTGAACGACGCGAGAATTACGCGAATCGTATGCGCGAAACATGAGGTTTGAGGGAAACGTAATGAGCGAGCGAGTAAAACGAGGTTTATCTTACTTCTCCGGCTCTCGTAATTATCCATTATGCAATAACGTGGTAATGATTCGCGTCTTATTCTTAACGCCTTCTTTATTCCCGGGTGCCAGCCACCAAAGTTCCCAGGATCGCGCGTCGCGTTTTCGTTTCGAGGCACTCTCAGACACACGTTGTTATTTAAATTAACTATGACTATTCGAATTTAATTAGAGGCATCCTTGAGCTTTTCTAAACAATAGAAGCAACTTCGAATATGCGTCGCGCATTCCGCATCGTAATTGTCATATTTATCTTGCGAAGTTTTGATTAACAATCTGTAATTATGCAGGAGATGAAAATTTTTAAAATATTAGTATTAATAATTAGAAATTATTTACTTTTTAAATAAAAATTTTCAAATGCTATAAATTGAATGCTTAATAAATTGAATATTTCTCTCTCGTGCGCGCAATCGCGATAATTGAATGCGTCAGATACGATATTGAAACTTTTAGATTTAATTACATAGCATTTTTATGATTTGAATGCCGTTTACGAACCGGATAATTTTTAATCCGTAAAATAGACTAACATTAGACTTAAATGTTAATTCTTTTTATTAAAGCAAAACACACAGAGGTCGGAAAAAACTTTTCTAATTTTAATGCGGAACTTATTAATTTTATTATACATACTTTCGCCACAATGTTACCGACTTCGCCCACACTCATTTCGCGTCTCATCGGACACGCGGGAGCACACGGAACGGCGAAATTCCACGCCGCGGAATTCGGAGGAGGTGGCGAAGGAGCGATGGGAGGGAAGGTCGAGCGTTGTCGGAGCGGCGGGCCTCATTCGCGTGCGGGATTAAAATTCGAGTCCCACGGTACACGGTAGTCTTGCGTTCTCAGACACGACCGTTCGGGTCCTTTCACGTAAGGATGAGAGAGACGCGTTTAAGCGCTTCGCGGAACCCTTTTTTTTAATTCCTCCCCCCCCCCCCTTCCCCCTCTGCCCCCGAACGTCACGCACGTGTGTATGGCGCGGACGTGGCAAAACGATGACGCGCACATCGTCAAATCTTTCGTGAAGTAGCGGATCTATGAGAAAACATCCTCCGTCTTCGAAAGATCCACCTCTCGAGGGTCGATAGCTATAGCAAGTGATGAACGTGTAAAGTAGAACATTGTAATGTAAACCCAGTAATATTTTTTTCCAGATAATACAAAATCCAAAATTAGGAATCAAGACGTCTTTAAGATTTTTTGCAAAAATATCTTTAATTTGGTTTTGGACTTGTGTCATCTCTGAAAAGATCACGTGTTTTCTTTTTCCTTCTAATTTCGAAATTTATTGTTGATATTGTATGCTTATTGTTAATGGATAGCAAGTTGGAAGCAAAAATCGTAATTTCTACTAGATAAAATTTCATTTAACGCGATAAATGTGCAAGAGAAAAAATTGACTCTGCGCAAAACGAAAGTGTTTTCCTATCAGAGAAATTCCGAGTTTGACAGGTGAAGAATCTCCCGTAAATCGCAACGAAATTACTAATGGAATCGAATTGCAGGATTTTGCATCACGAGTTCAATAGCGAATCGGCAATTTACGTAACTTTCAATAAAACTGAGATACCGTTGCGACGTCGGATTTTGTCGCCCGGTGATCGATGGATGAGAAAATGAATGACGCGCGCAAAACAACGGCGTGGCGAATTTCCGCGCATCGTATCACAATGCGCGTAAAAATGTTTAAATTGAGCGCTGAGACGAGGAGACGAGGGAGGAGGACGCATCATCGCCGAGAGCAACTGGGGAAAACGACGTCGTCGCGCACTTGCGAACACGTGAGAAACGGTGTGACATTACTCGCGTCTCATCAGACGATAATCTATGCGATCTCCTAAGGGAAATGATGTGCGGCATACGCGACGATCACAGCTGTCGCCGCCACGTGAAGTTTGAATTACCGTCGGCGCGAATAAAAATCGGAAAATTACACTTTGTACACGTAGCGGTACGTTACGAGTGTTATTCATTGTCTTTCTATCCATATGCTTTCAATTATCGGCGGCTATGTGTTTGTTTCAGTATCGTCAATCGTTTTCCACACACAAGCTCGTCGTTTAACATTCTTGCCGAGAATTCATTTTTGCACACCTTAATGCACGTGCGTGCGTGTCTCGCTCTAAATTGAATTCCTCTTTTAGATATCTCTCGTTCGTAGCGTGACGAGCTAACAGAATTACTCATTAGCCGATCCGTCACTAATTTCTGTCTAATATATATTGGAATATTTTGCAAACACCTCCTGATTTATCGAGGTAACCGTTCGACCGACTTGCTACTCCATCCTCTCAGAGATTCTTCGATCAATTTAGATGCCGTGTGTCTTCTTTTTCTCACTAAACGGCCACGGTCCCAGATATACATATATACAAAATCGTATATACAATTTCCGTCCTTATACAATTTATACAGATACTGTTTACTTTATAAAAAAAAAAAAAGAAGAGGAACGCTCTACAAACAGCTCAGCGAGACTGAGGTGCCAGTCGAATACCATGACAGCGCCGAATCGATTCTATCAGAGAGAACAAAAACTTCGTGGCAGCGCCTATTATATCTGCCGGCGTGATCGTCGGCAATTCGCCCGACATTCTTTATTTTTGCGGTTGCCCGAAAAATAACGACGTCGTTCCCGCGATCGAATCCGGAGTGGCGGGCCGGCGGTCACACGGCGATGTCCGCCGGCGCGAGTCTCTCTCTCTCTCTCTCTCTCTCTCTCTCTCTCTCATTCCTGATTTTGTGCGTGCGATTATATATACGATGGCGCGTGCGCGTGCTTGAAGAAATATACAACGGGACGCGAGCGCGAAAAGCGTCGCGGCGCTGGGCGTCCTGCGTTACGTCGAGCTCCGTCGGAATGCGTAAATATACAAGCCGCCGTGAAGGGGAGAGAGAGAGAGAGAGAGAGAGGGACAAACTTGCGCTCTATACGCGGCCACCCTGAATTTATAAGAAGCCGTGACTCCACACACGCGGGCGCGATACGTGACGTCCGTGTGGGACGTCGAAAGCGGTATCGCCAGATTTAATGTTCCCCGCGGCAGGATGCGTATCTCAGCGCGAGAGCCGGAGAGACGAAAAGTTTGACCTTTGTCAAGTAACACGAAGCTCACAGTCGCGACGGAGAAACGAGGAACATCCGGTTTTGCGTGATGTTATCCAACGGGAACAAAAGAACGAACCCCGACCGAAGTGGCATCTTTACAAGAAGAGCTTTATACATATTCTTAAATGGAATTACCGTGTATTTCCGTAATTTTCAATAGATAACTATGTTTTTTCTTTTCCTCCCGAGCATTATCTTTGCACTACGCAAGTTCCCTATTTAGTTTCCGCGACGTGAAACAAATTGATTCCGAGATCGACTGGAATTTGCCGCGAGATCAGATTATTCATATTACTGAGGCTTTTCGCGGAGCGTAATGACAAATCGCTAAAACTCGATCTGCAAAAAGCGGATCATTAATAGTAGATACGCGAGAGGAAGACAGATCGAGAGTATGTATACATATCCATCGGGATGCAAGGTTAAATCCTTAACGCGTTTAAGTGCAATCTCGCTTGGCTAACAGGCGAAGCAGAACTAATTACCCGCTACATTAAGCGTCATCAATCAAAGCTTTTTATTTATCAGCCGTTTTTTTGCACATTCCATTTCATAAAAGTAACGGAACGCGAACGGGACGCGTGACCTTCTGCGGTTGACAATGTAGGAAGCGTTTTTTTATTTTCTTTTTTTTTTTTTTACCACGATACGCATAATTACGATCGAATAAGGATAAACGTTCCCCCGTCCACCATCGGCTGTGCGAATTGATCGACGATATCGCGCGTTTTTTATCGCGTGATTTGCGCATTTACGTAATTTCCCGCATAGGCTAAACAGAGTGTAATCATGAACACTGACGGTTTACGAACGCCGCGAAGAATGTCGTAGAGAACCGCCTCGGAAAAAAATTCTTTGTCCTTTGTTTCATCACTCTGTCATATTACAACATTATTACATAAGCTTTAAAAATTCGTATCGTAATGTATTCTTAATTCTCATTGATTTTCTTTTCCTATAAGCGATGAGTATAATGTATACAACGTAATTTTCATTAGCACAATTTTTTAAATAGAGAAGTCACCGCGTGTCAATGACTATTTCGACGCGCAATGTGTTGATGTTCTTTGAGTTTCAAGGGACAATCCTCTTGCCTTCTGTTCGCAGGACTCGCAGAACGGCCCGGTGCTGGACCGATGGAGTATATGCTCGGCTGAGGAGGAGCCGCTGGTTCTGCAGCAGTTCCTCAGGTTCGCCGAGACGCGTCCGTTCGTGCAGCAGCTGCTGCTGGCCGCCGGAACGCCGGGTACGGATGCTATGTCACCGAGCAGACGACCTTCGCCACCGACGATGCCACTAGCACATTTGCCACCTCCATTGCACATGCTTCATTGTGGTCTGCCGCCACCCGGCACTCGGCTGCCACCTCCGCTACCACCACCTCCGCCGCCGCCGCCGTCGTCGTCGTCGATTTCTCATCCCTCGATGTCGCCAACGGCGCAAAAGCACTATTCCTCGGCGGCGAATCCCACTGGTGGTGTCAGTAGAGCAAATTCACCGCCGCGTTCCCTGGATTCGCACCTGACGTCTCCATTGAATCGGCTGCAGAGCATGCAGCCCTTCGACTTTCGGAAATTAGGCACCCTCGGACTGCCGGGGTTTCCGCCATTGCCGCCGCCGCCGCCATCCGCGGAACAACTTCTGCAAAATCGGAAATCCATGAGAAATCCACAGAGCCCTCATAGTCCACCACATCACTCATCCGCAACGCAACTGCAAAGGCCGCATGTGCCCGTCGCACCGGTTTCCTCGTCAGCGTTGACCTTTGGTCATCCGCTTTCCGTCGCGGTTTCCTCCGGAGCGTTACCACCGAGTTTCCCGACGCACTTTCCGCCACCCGCGATGGGTAAATCGCCCGGCAGTATCGGTGGACTCACTGTACCCGCGGACGTGCATAGCGGCGGTGAGAAGAGCAGCGAGTTCGGCTCGGAAGAGGATGAAGACGATGAGGAAAACTCCGACAGCGCGTTGAACCTCAGCCGACGAGACGCTGCTGTAGCAAAGCATGCGATTTCCTCCGAGCAACGGCATCACCCGCCGTTACCGCTTCAGGCGACGCCATTGGGCAGGCCACCCGGTATACCTGGCAGAAAACCGCATTCGCCAGGCAAGCGACCGGGCAGTCAGTGGGGAGCCGCTGCGAACATGCCGCCAAATCTCGGCACACCTTTCATCAATCCCACCACCGGCAAGAAGCGTGTGCAGTGTAACGTCTGTCTGAAGACCTTCTGCGATAAAGGTGCGCTGAAGATTCATTTCAGCGCGGTACATCTGCGCGAGATGCATCAGTGCACCGTGAAAGGCTGCAGTATGATGTTCAGTTCGCGCAGGTCGCGCAACCGACACAGCGCAAATCCGAATCCGAAACTGCATTCGCCACATTTGCGACGCAAGATCTCTCCGCACGACGGCCGCTCGTCCATGGCGCATGCTCTGGTGCTACCGCCGCAGGTGGGACTCCCGGTACCTGCTACCGGACTGAATCACCTGCCTTTTGGCTCATTTCCGTTGCTCACGCCGCCACCGGATCTTCGTTCGCCAGCGTCGCTGTGCGCATTGGACTTTAAACACCTGGACCTGTCATCTACGCAGGCAGGTCAAGGTAGACCGTATGATGAAGCACTGCAACAGAGAATGTCAACGGGCACAGGTCTGTCGACAACCACAGCCTCAACAACGATGCCGGTGCCAATGTCGAGCGTCGCAGTGACCATGACCACGACGACGGCGCGAGGTTCGTATTCTGGTGGTGGCACATCTATCAGCGCAGTCTCGCCGTCCACTCAGGCATCATCCGTGATACCCGAGGGTGAGGAGGACGAGGACGACGACGATGGCGGTATCGTTGTAGTCGCGGAGGATGAGATCAGCAATTTGCCGTCGAGATTGCAGCCGCTGCGTGCTGATGACGACGAGCAGCCAGCCGACTTTAGTCTGGCGAAACGGCCGAAACTCTACTTTGGCGACACCGTCGACGAAGACCTTGCTAGCAATCCCGACAGTAATGAGGACAATGATTCCATGGGCACAGTGGATCAGCAACCCTTCTCCGTGAACCAGCACTCACTCAATTCGAGTTCCTTTCATAGCCGAGGCGTGCGCAAAAGGAAATCTCAACATCCCACGAGGTGCGCTATACCAGCGGAAGTGCATTCTTCGTCTACCGACGGTGATTCCTCCAATGACGAAGAACAACGAATCCAACGACGATGTTTATCGGATGGCGTCGTCGCGCCGACGCCGATGACGGAGTTTCAGAATCAGCCGGAGGATATGTCAATGTCCAGGCTTGAGGCGGAGGATCGAAAGATATTTCCCGGCTCGCCGAGAAACCAAAAGGGTAGCTTTCACGATCGCGAATCAGATTCGCGTTCTCCAGATGCCGGCAATCCGGAGTGTGAGGCGACGACAGTTGCTAGCAACCGGCGCGATACTCACTCCTCCCAGGACAACGCAGAGGAGCTACCTCAGGACGAACCGCGTGACTTAAGTTCGAGAGCGAGCTCGATCAAGTCGCCAAAGCGACAGATCACTCCAGAACCAAAGACCGATAACACGCCGCCGTCAAGCACGACATCCAGTGGGGCGACGACGGCAATGACGACGACGACGACGACGACAGCGAAAGATTCCGATGCAACGTTGTCGGAACAAAAAGATCGTCGTCTGAGCGCGGAAAGTGACGAAACGACAAGGGTGAAAGATGAGACGATTGCAAAAAGAGAACCCGCCGAGATGACGCAGGAGGAGAGAAAGCCGACGAACGACGAGGAGCACCAGGATGACGAGGAGGACGACGATGATGAGCCCATGGAGGAGGTCGAGGAGGATGATGATGAGGAGGAAGAGGTGGACGACGCACTGCGCAATCAAGAAGGTGAGCGTCCCGATGATCCCCCCCGTGCCCCGAGCTCGGTCGACAGCCGTCCGACGACAGCCGACGACCTCTCCCACGACTCCTCGACCAACACTTTGCGTCAACTCGAGTCCTTGTCGCAGGGTCGATGCGTGATGCCGTACGCCGAGACGCAGCGGGTGGCTTCGAGGTCTGGCCGCGGCTCTACCAGCCCTATCAGCCTCACGACCCACCAGGAGATCACCATGGACAACTCCTCACATGGCTCTCGTTCATCCAGCGCCTCACCCTCCACAGCGGCCATGGATACGGACAATAGCCTGATTACGTACGCACGTTACGAAAACGGCGGCTTCGTCAGCACCCAGGAAGTGCCGCTCGACCGTGAGAATCCGCGCCGTTGCACCGCCTGTGGCAAGGTCTTTCAGAATCACTTTGGCGTCAAGACCCACTATCAAAATGTTCACCTCAAACTGATGCACCGTTGCAGCGTGGACGGTTGTAACGCGGCCTTCCCTTCGAAACGATCTCGCGATCGCCATTCGGCGAATCTCAATCTACACCGGAAATTGCTATCGACCTCGTCGAGCCCGCCACTCTCTTCCAGTCTGCCGCCGAGTCTGTCGCCGCGCATCGACGATCCGCAGATGAATCCACTGTTGCACAATGAGTTCCTGGCAAGACTCTACGCGGACGCTAGTATCGGCGCATTGGGCGCATATCCCTTAGCACCCGGACTGCCGTCTGCGGTCGACCTGGCGGCCCGGATACCACCGCCGCATCCGCTCCTGCTGCCGCCACATCTCGGCGCCACGTTCCCGGGTTTGTCCTCGTTTGCGTCTCACTTGGCTGGCCTAAATGGTCTTACGCATCAGCATCTAAATCATCTGACGAGACTGACTCAGGAACAGGGCAACAGGCATGCGTCCGCCTCGGGCTCGCCCGTGTCCTCGCCGGGCTCGGACGATCGCAAGGAGGAGGCCAGGTGCACCGTACCCGGTTGCGAGCGCGTCTTTGGTTCCCGAGCCGTGCGGGACGCGCACTCCAGAGATCCCCAGGCCCACCGCGATCTGCCGATCCTGTCCACCAGTAGCGGCTCGTGACCGATCTCGTTCTATGGCCGCAGTCACGATTATTATCCCTTACTGTGATGCCAAAATTCTAACTCGGCGATTCGATTCGGCCGATCGATTACCGATGATCTCGTTTTTGACTAGGATCGGCAGATCTAGACGCAGTTTTTCTCATGAATATGGGGTATGCTTTATATGCCCTATTTGAATGTTTCATGAACATACAAAAACATGTAAAAACGTGCAATATCGAGCAGAGTGCGTGCGGAATGATCGACCATCAGCGTGGCCGACATGAAGCGGTCTCGTTGATCAACGCCTGTTTAATGAAGTGAACGAACCAGTTCTAATGCGGTAATATCTGCTTGCCAGTTCTTCCCATTTCTCCAATTTATATGTCAGAATGCAACACGCGAGTTTGTTAGGCTAATCTAGTCAATTCGAAAATCTCGATTTCGTGATTCCGATTTTGGAAATGATAGTAAAAGTCGCATATTGAATAACAATTGAATTAAAATCTCGCTCGATTAATTGAATTAATATTGTTCGACATCAAATTTTAAATTCATATTAACTAAATCTTATTTACTAAATCAAATCAAATTAAAAAAATTCATATATTAGATGAATCAATTTTTTTTAATAAAACATTGTTATATATGATTTTTGTTTAAACTGGAATAATTTTGTACTAATATATATTTTTACATTGCACAATACATCTAAATCTCTTTTCACTGTCTGAGCAATTTTAAAAAAAATTACAAAAATAGAATCTACGCAAATATTATACTTTAGTGTTTATAATATGCCAAAGAGAAACAGTTTATTGCTTATTTGTGAAAATTCAGAAATTTTATATCAAAATATATTAAAATTTTTAATTTTTATTGAAAGAGTAAAAATGTATTGTGCAACAGTATTAAAATTATTTTTATTCACAAAAAAAAATTTACTCGATGAGAATCTAATATTTAAAAACTTTTAGGAAAAGATTTTGTAGGGGATTTTCGATCCTCTTTATAAAGCGAGAGCATGATACAGCGCGCAAATGTATTCGCAATCGCTTTCATACTATTAAATTAAAGAATCTTATTGCAACACTGGCGAAAATTCAGGATTTGACTGGTCGACTAAACTGCCTAACTTTGAAGATCTCCACGTGGCGTGCGATCATTTCTTTCACGAGCGCGACGTCGAGAAACCGACGACGGCGAATCATTGAAACCACGACAGTCGCGTGTCTGTCCGATCGTCGGGATTAACTTAACATAATCAGGGGTAATAAGAGAGGGGGGGGGGGAATAGAGGACGAAGGACGAAAGCATTAGAAGAACGGACTGAGGCGCGGTGTCCCCGGTCCCGAAGGTCTAATTTCATCATCGTTGTGATAACGTAACGTTAGCGAATAACGCCACTATTTAACCAGTAACCAATTACTACCGCTGTATATAATAAACAGACATAGTACCTTTCGGTGTAAACACGTAATTATATCGAGATTAAGTTTTATCAACGCGTGCCCGACGCGCGCGACACGGTTCACGACGATTAGTTTTGTAAATGTGAGAGGGGTAGGAGCCGGTAACACTTGCCGGTAAAGCCGAGGGTAAAAGAAGGAGGAGCAATGTGTGTGACGTCGCGACGACGGCAGCTAGAAGGAAATGCAATCTTAGTTTAAGGAGAGGGAGCACCCTCGAGAACTCGAAGGCTGAAGAGATCGGGCAATCGGTATAGATAAAAAAGTGGATCGACCAGCAAATCAAAGCGATGACGTCTCGCGCTAGGTAAATCAGAATAGATAGATTTTATTTATTGTTCCCTAGAAACCTATTACACACAAAACGCATACGCACATTACACACACACACACACACACACACACACACACACACACACACACACACACACACACACACACACACACACACACAGACACAGACACACGTCGATACTGTACCCCAGCGGCCAGTAGCGGGCACTGCCGCAAGTAACTTCCTCCTCTAGGACTTGTAAAATCGCGTTGTCGTTTTTACGTGACGAATCAATTGGCGCCAGAAGTTCGCTCTCGTCGTTAAACGTTGAAAAAAAAAAAAAAGAATGAAAGAGAAGATCATCCGAAATTTCGGAATCGATTTCGGAATCGAACGGGAGCGCGAACTTCTCCCATGAGATTTTGGTTGTACATATATACTTTATTTTCGTATCTATACATATAAATAAATATATATAAATAAATATATATATATATATATGTAAAATTTGGCGATGCGCATCGGTGCCGCGATGCGCACAAAATGTTTTTCGGGAACGTACGTGTACGCGTAAGCAGACGCAGAACACGTTTTTCTACGAGCCTTCGATCCTACGTTTTGCATTTCCACCTCCCGAGAGAGCGAGCGAAGTTCCCTCTTCTCCCGCGACACACACGACGAAACCCTACTACTATTATGCATTAAGGGCGAAACGAGATTTACAATTGTAATTATGTATAAATCGAATGCTACGATGTATATTATAGATCGATTATAAAGAACACACTCATCATTATGAAAATAAATACTTATCAAAATTAATCTCGGCTAATGCATGCATCTTCCCTTCTTTCATTTTCATTCTACTGTCACTTCCGAGACAACAATGTTACGTCCGAAACGCAAGTTTCGTACATATATGGAATCATTATGCGTTTATAAAAAAATATAAATTTAACATTCTTTTATTTAAAAATACGTACGATTGCGAGGAGGAGTTTGTTAAAAATATAACGCTTGAGTGAACGGTCTAGATTTACATCTCTGTTTTCGCCTTGACGAAAGACCGGATAACACTTCATTGGACTTTCGAGACGTCGACAGGTACAGATACGTTCGCGCGTGCAAAAATAAAAAAAAAAAAAAAGGAGAAAAAAAGAAACTTCACCACGCCCACGCGCTCTAACGTAGGTCGACCTCGTTTTCGCGGAAAGAAGATCCTTCCTTTGCCAGCGATGCCGGATCGTTTATCAGAGAATCTCGCGGGCGTGCACATGCACGCCTACTAATCCGCGGGCCTCACGAAGGAGGGAATCTCCCGGACGAAAGGGTTGTTCTCGGTCTCAACTCTGAGGAGAATCACACTCGCAATACAACGATGGAACCCGAGTTCGAAAGATTTTATGGACAGTCTAACATTTAAGTCCGCTACGAATTTTACGACTATGCATATGAATTATATATATATATATATATATATATATATATATATATATATTTAAAAGATATATATTATATATATGCGTGAAACAGTACATTTTGGAACATCGTTTTTAATTTTAATTGGCATTATAGCATTAATATCAATTTATTTCTGCATTTTTTATCAATAGAATTTGATTTAATTTGTCACTGCGCTATTTTTTTAATTTGAAGTGACATAAGGAAAGAATAATATTATAATTCATATTTATATTACAAACTATATCATAAAGTAAAACTTATTAAAAATAATAATTATGAAATTACATAGTAATATGGAAGACAAGGGTTTGAGTAATCGTGGAGAATGCAAATATAATTTTTTTCATTGGACATGAAAACAATTAATTATGTCTCTTATCGGAAACTCTTGACAAGCGATCATATGTTTGTAGATTGACTCGGAGGGCCTCCTGAGACCCAACAGTTCAAACTGTTCGCCAATAATTTTATCATTGTCACGCTAAAATTTCCTTCGCAAAAGCAAAACGACAGACCGACATCGTAGCGGACTACGGATAATTAGAAGTGTCTCGTGTTCAGGTCCACCCCAAACGAGACGTTTAATTACACATAAGCGCCAAACGAACCTCCCATCGTCCGAAGCAAGAAGACGTAGTACAAGAAAACTCGAATCGCTCTGCTAGGACCCTCATCCTTTAATCGGCCAGGAATTATATTAGAATCCTTCGATTCTCGCATTAACTTTGGGTCCCGACTGAAGACTAATAATGGATGCGCGAAATCGAATCCCGGTTAGACTCCAAATGGTGTTTTGGAACTCGAATACAGAAGTCGGAGACGTATAAAACTGCACTTCGAGATTGTTTGCGGTTTTAATGTTAACCCAGTTTTTTCATATGTGCGAACCCTCTGGTTTATTTGATTTCTTTATTTTCTCTCTCGGTATTTCTAAATCAACTAAAAATTGTTCAGAAAGCTTCCCTTTAAATTTAAAACTGCAAGTGACATTTCTGCGATGTCTCTGCACTATTTCTCTCTCCCCCCCCTCTCTCTCTCTCTCTCTCTCTCTCTCTCCCTCTCCCCTTTCCTCTATTTTTCCTATTCGCAAACGTATACGTAGCACCAACGTACATGAGATAAATGGATTTAGCGTGGCTTCGACCTTACCGAGTACGCGCTCGTCCGGCTGAAGCTTTATTCTACCACCTCTCTCTCGACGCTCTCGTGCGCACGACAGGTGCAGCGTGGGAGAACGAGGGTGGGAAGGCGGAGGTAGGTGCACGCTCTCGCAGGGAGCTCGTCACGAGGGAGGGAAAGGGCGGCCAGAGGGGACAAGGAGCAGGAAGGCAAAACGAACAAAACAGCAAGAGAGAGAAGGCGGTCTCCTCGGTTAGCGTCGACTCGCCCATCGATCCCCCCGCGTAACCCCCTCGTCATTGTGTACCCCCGGTCCATCGCGTCCTCCGCGGGGGCCGCGTTATTACTCTCGTGTTGTCGGCTTTCTAGCTAATCATATTCGTGACAAAGAAATCTGTGGTGCATTAATAGACACAAATATTTATAATTAAGCGCCAACATATTCTCGTCATTTTTCAATTTAACTTTAACGTCAAAATGTAATTTTATTCAATTTTATTAGAATGATAATAATTTAATACCCAAGTTACGTTCTGTGCAACGTGCAGTTATGCTGCAGTGATAATAATAGCGTATGAAGAAAATCAGAATTAATAAAAATCCAAACAAATCAAGCTTGTTATTGAAAACAACAAAATAATTTCAAGAACCAAGAGAACGAGCAAACAAAGAAGTGAATTGAAAACCAGAATTTTTTATACAAGGCTAAGTACATTGATAAAAAGATCATAATAAAATTTCGCCGTCAACTGTAAATTAAAATTACAGACTAAATAATTATATTCATTTGAGATTATTTCGGAAGCTTGTTCACATTGTATAATGTGAACAACGAACGAAGAAACATTAAGAGATAAAGGTGCAACGATCTTTTACTCCATCTTGGCTTCTCCAGAATTTTCTTTAGAGGAGGATCGACTCTCTAAATTACTTTCCATGTTGCATCTGTAATGGAGATGAAAATATGGAAATCAGATGCGCAACCCAGCGTGTTGAATTCTAATACATCTGATTAAGTAACAAGTATCTAGTAAAATCTTTTATTCTTGGTAGATCTCAATTTACTTGCTTATTTATTTAGGCGGACTATGTAAAATCCAGCTGCTCCGTGGTCGTTAAGCTTTTAATTGGTCGCGTGAGAAAAGCAATGGTATTAACCAAAGAACAGCCACGCTCAATGCAATTTAATATTACTGATTATTCTTTTTCTCTTGTAAGTTTCCGCTTTTTCTTGTACATACAGTCAATTAAAGCTACTTAAAATTTTAATTAATCACGTCTTTATTCAATTCGCACAAACAAGAAAATTATCATTTAATAGACATTTCGCGCAAAACATAAGTAAAGTAGATTAAACTAGAAGATAAACATATGCTTTAACGAATAGAGTTTATATCTCATTTGCCTGATGATCGGTGCTACCGAAACTTTTTTGTTTCTCCAAAAGCCATCGAGAGAATCCTTACTATCGGCTATACGCCCCAATTATTGTCCCGCCAAGGAGCAGCCCCCGTAATCATCGCAAATACGCACATCGATTGCCCGATTGCCCGTTAAATTAGTCTTCTCGGTCACCTGATATATCATCAGCGGGATGCGCGCAAGGACCGTAACGATACGGTCTCGGTTAGCGTGAGGAGCACCAGGGTTGTTGTTAGTCGCTTTTTCCGGCGAATTCGGCCTAGACACACCTGCGCGTGAATCGCAATGTTTCGGCCGGCTAGTATCCGAACAAATCGGTTGGCGAACATCGGGCATGCGTGTGCACCCGGGGTCGGGGGCGAGGGGGGGAGAGGAGGGGGCGCGCATCGTTCGATCAGGCCGCGCGCGCGTAGTGTATGTCGGGTGCCCGCTTCGTTCCCTAATCGAAGAGCGATACGAGCTAATCGCCGTGGTACGAGCAGGTACCGCGGCTCCGACCGTGTGCTGCACGTACGTATATAACGGGGCGGCGACGGCGGCGTTCTAAACACACGGTTAGAGCGCGGCCACTCGGCCGTTTAATCAGACGCCACGGGCGAGCTTCCATGCCGAACCGTGAATATCGGTCCCTCGTATCTCTCCCGCTCGGCCGTCCCGCCGATAAGGATCGCGCCACACGGCAATTTCGGCGTCCCGCACATGTCGTGCCGATCCGACGTGGTCGATCCGGCGGAATTACGACGCGCAAACAAGCGAATCCGGGAACGCCGGGCCGAGCGGAACGGGAGGGAAAACCGGGAGGGAAATCCTCGCCCTTATCGCCACGATCGATCGTAAGGTGCCGCTTATCGACGCCTAAATCACACGGACGACGATCGGTGCGAGCGAGAGCGAGGCAGTCGTTCGGAGTAAGGAGGAATAGAGTCATCGTGTTTCTAAAAATTATTTCTTCAGAACGCGCTTATTTCTCACGAAATGATTATTCTTTTTATAAAATTAATTTTTTTTCTTATTTACTGGATTATACGATTGGATCAACGATTGGAAGAGAGATCCAATTCCAGAATTGGTAAGAAAGGTTGTCGGCCTTTATCGCGTCATCGATAATCATGACGATCCTAACATGTTCGCACCTCGGCTACGACCAGGATGACGATAATAAGATCTTATGTCGCCGATCTCTTAATAGCCAATCATGCGTCACAACCGTGCGTGATCTTATCGCGATGACGCGCACTCGAAG
Source organism: Pogonomyrmex barbatus (assembly GCF_055798465.1). Classification (NCBI taxonomy): domain Eukaryota; kingdom Metazoa; phylum Arthropoda; class Insecta; order Hymenoptera; family Formicidae; genus Pogonomyrmex; species Pogonomyrmex barbatus. The sequence continues at coordinate 4,709,720 of NW_028297171.1, read as the reverse complement.
GTCCCCATGCCAACGATCGCGCCTGAACGAGATAACCATCGTGAGTACCTAAAAGATCTGGATAAAGTAACATCGACCGGTATGCAAATGTCACTTTACAAAATTATCGAGATTGCGAGTATCATTTTCAATGTATGATCGAACACAAGATGCCATGGATGAATTAATAACCTAAAACTCACAGGCTACTAATTGAGCAATTTGTACTCATCTTCTCCCTAACGGGAGACAAAATTAAATTATTTCTTTCAATCTTTTCTTTCAACCCATTAAATAATCGCAGGGCAATCAATTGCCACGATAAACAAATTTGCACACACGGCGCATAAATTTTAACGGTCTCTAGATCGCTCGCATCCGGGGAACGTCGTCTCGATCTCTGACGCAAAGACGTGACGCGACGAGAAGACGGCTGTACGATCGAGGTTTAACCGAAATCTCGATGGGATCGATTCTCAGACAAGGCGAGACCGCAAGATCCCACTTTTCTTCGGTGCGACCTTTCTCCGATCAGCGTCAGCTGGAGTGACACTGCACGCGATGCGACCGTGGGCCCACCATCTGTGTACCGAATTGTTTGTCGCCGTGCGCGACAAGTTCTCTCTCCCGCGTTCCTCGATCGCTCCGCGTCGCGATTCCTGATGGAAGGAGGTGTTTCTTTGCGGTGTCGCCCCGCGGTGACACGCAATGCCGCGAGCCTGAACGCCTTTCCCTTTGTTGTCCGCGACAAAGATTTTGCGCCTCTGAGAAGAGGACAGATTGGTCACGAAGCGCCATTCACTGGTACTACATGAAGAAATACCGATACGCCGAGTTAATCTTGTCGATTCTCTCGGAGAATGCGAATGACCATGAAAGCCGCGTGGAAAGCATGGTAATTGCATTTTTAGATTCTAGTTCTCTTATAAACCATCCTTCGATATTATTTTATTATGAGACTTACACCTTGAGAAAGTATCGTGATTGCGAATCCAGAAAAAAGTTTCGTTAAAGTAGATGTTAACTAGATGTTAATCAAAAATTAATTAGGTAAAATGCTTAAAGCTAATGATAATATTACAAAACTTGTTTAACAATCAACTTAAGCGTCCTATATACTTATTTCAATCTAATAAAATTATTTTCGGATCAACATCTCAAATTTTTATATTCTAGCAAGAAACGTTCTTTCCATGTACAGTTTTATATTTATTTAACATAGACTTCTTAACCTGATAAATCAGGCGTGTTAATTGAGCGAAGACCATTTACTTAAGTGCAAAAATTTACACCACTTTTTTTCTCTTTTTAACTATCTTCCGGAGACTGCAATGATATGCGAGACGTCCATCACATTTTGCAGTTATCGTTCATCGATTATGATTATCCGGCGATTAGTTTCGCATCCGCGAAAGCACTACAAGAAAGTGAGTGATGAAAAAACCGCATGACGAGTCGCGAGCGCGTAAAAAGCGGAAGACGCGCGCGGTTACAGCCCCGCTGACTAGCATTAATTACGTCATTCTCGCGTTAACGGGTGCGGACGGCTGCGTAATGACGAGACTCATTGTGCGCGTATGTGCGTATACACGTGAGTGCGAGCGCGTTAACGATCCCGCAATAACGATAAAGGTGCGCGAGCATGCGCACCCGCGCACGCGGAATACTGTTACCATTAATGGCCGTTAAAATCTTAAGAGCGGAAAACAAGTCGCGCGCGGAACAAAGTTGCGTCACCGTTCTACGCGATCGGTTGTTAAAGAGTCTCAGTCGGCACTCAGGGAACGATTTTACGTATAGCCCGCGATGCCATCTTGGGCACGACGCGAATGTCGGCTTAATTTTTACGCATCGCACCATCGGTGCCAGGCGTGCTACCGTAATCCTTTATTACGGCTCGGCTTTACGACGTTGTTACGTTCCATTACTTTCGACTTCAATTCTTGGCGACGTCCGCCACGCTCGCGGTGTTTCGTAATTGCGGATTTACAGTGAAAGAAATGGCCTGGCCATCTAATCGAGGATAATTGAAGAAATTTCTTTCGTTATTATTTCTCTTTTTCTTTTTTCTTTTTTTTTTACGAAAGCTCGCTTCTGTTCAAACAAATAGCATTTTTATAATCGGATATTAATTTTTACTTTAAAATTCCTCGATGTAACGTTGAGAGGTGAAAGCCACACGTCGTGTGGTCGTGTGCGAATTTTTGCGCTCGCGATTCCCTTCGGAGGAGAACGAGGCACGAGGCAATCGTGATGGCACGTCGGTACTTCCGCGTATCAAATCGATGTCTCGTGCGCACCCTCGCGCAAGATGATAGTATTCCTGCGTACAAGAAGGAAGCACACTCCGGCACGCGATACGGAGATTAACGCGATGCTTCGAGGAGTGGTAACTTCGCTCGCGACAGCGGGAGTCTTGAGTGTTAAACACGTGCATAGCGGAGGAACGATTAAATCCGCTTACGTGCAGATCGAACGTCGCGCTTCCTCCTCTTCCTTTTCAATTCGCGCGATAAGCCAGGCGAACGTTGACAGACGTCGTGTAAGAGAAACCAGCCGGTAAGAAGCGAAGAATAACTTGTGCGGATTAAGGTAATCCGTAAAAGAAAAAAAAGAAAGAAATCGGGAATCCTGATTAATCGATTTTTTTATCAGTATTAACGCAAGTTAACTTTGACAACTTTGCAATAAAATGCAAATACGCTTCTGTCTGTGCTTTCGGCTTCCTTAAGTTTCTCGTTTCTTTTTTTTTACATCCACATAGGCAAATCAAGAAACAACTTAATCAATCGGCACGAGAAAAGTACAAAAATGCGGGAGGAAACTTGCCATGAAGATTAGAGTAGTTTCGCAATTGTTAGACGTGGCACGGTTCGATGCGACGAGTCCGAATGAGCGTTGTATGAAACGGAAAGATGGAATCTCACTTGGAGAGATCTCTGGACGTCGATGGCGTCTACTCCGTTTCCATTCGAACTCTTAAAAGTGACCGAGGTCCCGCACGCTCTCGGACACTCTCACGCTCTCGCGCTCTGCTTACAACGTCGCCGCCGTGGCGAAATTAGAAAAGTGCCGGTGTAAAATCGAGGGAACCGCGCGGGTTAGTTACATACATACACACAGCCATGGCTGAACAGCTGCCGCGGCTACAACGCGCGGGTCCAACGTCGGGATATCACGCGAGAGCGAGAGCAAACGCGAGGCAGAGGTGGACGGCGGGGGAGCGCGGGGTAGGAAGAACACGGAGGAAGAACACGGAGGACGAGCCGGAGACGAAGGGGCGAGACGGCGGGGGAGGTGGCCGAGGAAGACAGCTCGGTCCCTGAAGACAACGACCCGCCACTCAGGCCCTCGTAAAAAGGACGGGAATGTCACTGAATGACGGACCGCGAGACCGGCTCGGTAAGTAATTCTTCGGCAATTACATAATTACTCGTGGTTAGCCGTTGCGCGTTAGCCCGTTGCACGGCCTGGCGCTCTCGCGCGGAGGTAGAGAGGAGTCGTTACGATATTTACTACTATATAATGGCTGCCCCTGCCGACGAAGAAACGGACCGCTGGCTGCGGCGAGCGAGCGAACGGGCGGGCGAGCGAGAGCAGGAGCGACGGCTTGAGGTTTAAGGACCAGCGCGTCCTCGGTCAGACGCGCCAAACGGTCCATACCTCGCCTTCGAAGGACAGGTGAAGTACAAATCGTCCGGGAGAATCGACGTTTAGAGATCGGCGTTGAGTTTTCTGCTTCGAGAGAAGGGCAAGGCTTATTGAATGCAACAACGAGGCGCTCGCCTAATGTCGCGAGCGGAGGATCGGAAAAAGAGTCGAAGATCAATCTTCAACGTGTACGCGAGTCGCAATTTGTCGTGTGCGTTTTTTTTTTCTCGAAGTCACCCGGAGAAACTGACGCTTCAGAACCATTAAGTCCTCTGGTCACATCTGATATATTGGATAGCGGTATCGACGAATCAGAAACCTGACGTGCTCGGAAACTGACACTGATGATCATCGAGGAGGCATGATAACGGCGAATACGACATTGGTATCGATCGATCAGCTTTACATTAAGGGCACTGAAACGCACGTCAGAGAGCATCAAGTGTCGTCAAAAATATTCAATTGTCAAAGATAAAAATTGTTCAAGTTCCTTAAAAATTTAATTCGCTTTACAAAGTCGCGATTGCAAGCATTCCGAAATTAACAAATCAGATCAGATTAGAAAGAAAGCTGAATGCACAAACTACCTTGTTGAAGTCGCGATGAAAAGAAAAAAACGATAGGTATCGCATCGCAATAAAACTCCTGGCCATACGAAACGTACTATATTCGTGCACACGTATACGTATATAAAAGCACAGAAAGCGTGGCTCATTATCATGCACATTCGGCCACGCCGCCGCGTACCCGAAATTAGCGGTGATCGATGGACGTCGAATGAGAGCGGCGGGAAAAGGCGAATGCGCCCCGAAACGCACGAAGCGTGTTAACGCTTGCTTTGGCGATCGAGGGTCGCGTGAGTGATTTGGCCGGGTTCAGGGCGGGTACCACGCTCATCTTAGCCCGAAACCGACGATCGCGCTCTTATTTTTCAGCCGCAACCGTGGCGGAACATGCGAAAATAGTGATTAGGAATTTGCATCGTTGCGCCCGTCATTCCCACCGACTGTCGGGACTTACGTGCCGCTCGGGGGATAATTTTTCGAAAAGAGAACACGGGGAAGCGAGTTAATCGATAAAGTGTATGCAAACATTCTATCCTCGAAATCAAGACTACCTCGTGGCGACGATCTCTACTCAAACTGGCTGTTTCAACATGATCTCCCAGAAATTTTTACCGTGCCGTTCTATTTTCATATTAGATTCGTATTCTTTATTAATTTTGATCTTAATAAGGATGAACAATTAAAAATTGTTTAATCACTGGAGGATTGAAAATAAAAGAATTTTTAAGAATCTTTGAGTTTCAGAGATATGAATAGATAAAAAAATAAATAAATAGAAAAAAAAATAAAATAAATGACGGAATTTTCAAATTTCACCATACTCTTAATCAAATTCACCATCAAAAATTGATGGAATAAAATGAAAATTTCGGTATTTATTTTATTCTTTTTCTTGACATATAATCAATTGAGAAATTGCTATCATTGTGGCGATATGACACTGAACATTTCGTTGTTCGAAAGGACGGCACAAATGTATGATGAAACACGAATGTGTGCTCGAGAATACCGAGCTACGGAATTCTCTAACGATGATTTTTGTACGCGGATAGCAGGCGAATACCGAAAACCGCGGTGCAAAAAGCGAGCGAAGCACTCGTGACCTGTATTTAAGGTGATTTCGACGGAGCCCAGAGACCAGAGCTCCCGCCCTCCGTCGTTCCTTCTCGTATAATTCTTATTTGCAAACCGCCCTCTCCTTGCCCCTCCGTGAACGTGCACGCGAACGTGAGAACCTCGTGGTCCTCGCTTTCGTCGAACCACGTGTGAAACGCGTGCAACAAACCGCCCTTGATAGTCGAGAACTAGCTGACTATGTAAAATGCCGATTTCCGGTCTGGACAGTCCTAGTTTCATGCATGCTTTCTATTTTGCTACCGCAACGACGTCTCCTTTTATCTTCTTCTTTTTTTCGTCGATTTAGATAATTTGAACTATCCAAGAATATATATCTCGGCTAGAGCGCTTCAGCGAAAATCTCTATTCAGAAAAATCCTCGCGTGAGGCTCGAAGGAGAAAAATCTATACCTTTTTTGCTAATCTTCTATTATTTTCCTTCCGACAAGCAACAAAATAAATCTGTTTATCTCAACGATTATATAGTCTTATAAATTCTTGAATATTATTCGTTATCAAAATTCACATATTTAAATTAAAATAATCAGTTGCTGTCGTACTCTACTTTTACAGCACGATATTTTCTGACGAAAAAAACGTTCGGGCATACAGATTTTTCCCTAGTTCTATTCGCGAGCGAGGCGATGACGATCTTCCGAGGATTTCGTTCGCTTACGGCCGCATCCTCCTTCCCCGTTTCCTTCGATATTTATTACGACTGCGCCTGAGTCCGTTCGCACCCTTATCGGCGAGTCTCCGCCGGCCCCTTCCGCAACGCGCGCGTCAAGAGAGTCCGAGAGCCGCGAGCGCCCCGGCAGTGGTCCCGAGAGTCGATTCCAATTCGATATCACTGACGCAACGTGGAGAAGAGGGAACATCGCTGCATCGCGTTCTGCACGCTGCTGCCCGCCTATCAGTCATCGGTAATAAATTTAGAAACAAATTGCCGGTCACCCCGGCGACCCATCGCAGAAAGGTGCAACGGGCCCGCGATGAAGGGGGTTGATGGCACCGCCGGGGCGAGGAGCGGGGCGAATAGTGCAGCGAACGGGCCGCAAAGCAAACAACAATAATAATTATTTGATACGAGTCGACGGAGGAAGGGAAAGACGAGAAAAAGGAGAGGAGAGAGAGAGGGGGGGGGGAGGGAGGAGGGGACTTACGCGAGTTCGTAATATCTGTAATGGGCTGTTCTACTCGAGTGACCTGTCGGCCGCAGCTGAATTAATGGCGGCCGAGATTTCGCGTGGAAATAAGACGATCGGTATGGAGCGCGATGAGCAACGGAGGGAGGGAGGAATGAGAGGTGAAGGCGGCTGCATAAGAAAGAAAGGAGAACCACGGTGAGGCCTAGAGGGTGGAAGATCGTCCGTCTCTTCCCCAACTCTCCCTTTTTCTCGAGGCAGCCAACAGTCCCGAGTCGTGACGCACGAGCACACGTATATCGGGTTCGCTCGCGTAATCATATTTTCACGTAACATGGAACTGCAGCCTCATATATCGCAGCCCCGCCGCCGTTTTGTCCTCCTCACATGGGAAAATGATGAGAGAGATGGAAGATTCCAGCAGTGTTCTTCAACGAGGATTTAACAATTAACAAACGAAATTATACATCTTGATTAGAGGTGTTGTAATTTGTAAAATTTTATGGTGCATTTTTCTAATTCTAGAAAGTTTTTATCATTAACATTTCGCATCATTTTTTGTAATCTTTTTCTCGTTGAAAATATTTGATATTTTCATCATCTCTTCCAATAGTAGAATTTTTTAAAAATGAATGCTGCATCGCAGATTTGATTAAACGCACCGATGACCGTTGTACTAACGTAGTACGGAATATCATTATTATCCGATTTAGGAAACGGATATATCACATGTATCTCTCTCTCTCTCTCTCTCTCTCTCTCTCTCGAGCACGTGTACTCGCATGACCGTGGCTGGAAAGCTAACGCTAATTGAATGGGAAGTCGTTCTGGGGTAAATCTCGCGTTGCTCCGGCTCGATCGTTTCGGATGCATTTATAGCGGTCGCTTGATGCGCTCCTAATTGCCTGAAAAAAAATGTGCTCGGGTACCGTCTGTGCGTTCGAGAATGGAAATTTCGACTTCGAACAAATCGACAGAGCCCACGCACAAGCGAGCCCACGCGTTGTTATGCACGGCTATCTCTCATTCCACATGCGTCTCTCGAACAAAATCTCGATTTAATTATACGCATTACACACGGTGTCCGGATATACGCTCACCGAATGACCCCTTACAGAATTTTTAGACCAATCTAGAATCGGTCGACAACCGACTTGATCGGCGCGGGCCGCAGCGAGTCTTTAATCGGGCTGAACCGCGGCGTATTTTCGTTGTACGAGTCGCAGAGTTGATAAATCGGTGGGATCAGTTCTCATTCCGAGTGGCAGCTACGCGCGCTAACGAGCACCGAGAACGAATCGGTCTACTATTAAGCCTCGGACATCGGACTAGCTTACACGATCGCGCACGACACGATTATTACGTCGTCGACTCGCGCCGCTCTCTCGCGCGCAGTCATGGCTAATATGCTAATTACTAACAACACGCGCGGTACGATCCATCCGGCCCGTCGTCTTCCACTTGTCTGTCCCGACTAGTCCCGCGCGCGGATGGACGTCCTCGTTCGTCATAATAGCGCGCATCAGTCAAAAACAGTGGGGTCATTTGGGGCCCGGAATTACCATCGGCGAAAAAGCGAAATTACTGATATGCGGCGGTGGTCATTAGTATCCACGCAGAAAGAGGCGAAGAGGACAGATGGAAGACTCTCTCCGCTTCACAAAGGAAAAGAGAAAGAGCGAGGAAGGAGAATCGAGGGCGGGAGAATCGGATCTCTTGCACGGAAATATTTTCATGCAACTCGATACGTATATACACGCGCGATGATAGTCGCCGCGAAGCGGCTGCCAGGAATCGGCATGCTCTTGCAGTATCGGCATGCAACTCATTATGCATCGGCGGACGGTGCACATGTGATTTTTGCGAGGTGCGCAAGGAGAATCGCGCCGCACGCGTCGCGTGCAACAAAATCGCATGTTGTACGCGCGAGATGCATTGTTCTGCACTCCACAGCCCGGGGATACGCTCCCCCGATCGTAAATATCGCGCGCGGACATTCCTGCGACGGCGTACAAAGACGACTCTCCGCTCTTGTCCATTTCTCACTCGCGCACTCGTGCATTGTCAAGGAAAATTCTTCATTATTGTACACGGGATTTTACGTTAGCCCCATCGCGGGCTACTCTCGTCCGACAATAAAAACCGTCAAACGAAGATTTTACATTCCTGAGTTCTTGTTATTCAAATCCGAGCAACAAATCTCTTTCGATTTAATTTTCATCTTTTTTTCTCTTCTTCCTTGCCTGGGTAAAAGGATCGTAATTTAAATAAACGATTCAAATTATTTTCACAAATCTTTTCTAAAATATTAATTAATAAATAGTTATTATATATTGAATAACGATTCAAATAAAAATAATTGTTACGAACGTCACGTATAAAAATTTGTATTATTTTTTTGAAGCGCTAGAGAATTGGATACACTGGAATTTCCGTATCGCCAACCGATGTTACGGATTTTCTTCAGCTTTCCTAAGCACTCGGGAACAATACGCATCACAGAAGGCCATAAGAAGACGGCCGCTACGGCGCCTCTCTCGAGTTCCCATCTCAAAAAGCCGGCGTAAAATTCGGCGATGAGCGTGACGGCCGCGAAACATCTGGCAGGACGTTTTCCGAAACAGGTAACACCAGGCATAGGGAGTTTCAGAACATAATGATACAGTGGGCCTGGTAGTAAAGGGCGAGATCCTCCCGCTGCTAATTAAAATCTGCCCGCGGAATACATTACCAGGCCTCTCCGCAGACACGTATATATGTGTGTATATATATATATATATATATATATATATATTGATATATTGTGTGTGTGTGTATATATATATATATATATATAGTCGGGGACCCAAAGTGGAAAACAACGCCCACCGTGCCCGACCGATTTGACACTTCATTATTCGCCGACCACGTGGGACCCTGTCATTAAAACGAGATTAGTCTCGTAATCGTAAAATCCGGCCGGCGAAGCCTCGCGTCGTGGCCTCCTTCCACTACCCGTCCTCCGAGTTTCAGCCTGAGTTACAAAGTAGAATAAAGATGGTAATAAGCACCGGTCGTAATTCAAGCCCCGAGCGTGGTCGGCGCCGAGAGGGCCAAGAGGGCCGAAAGCTCGAAGCCTCCCAGGAAAAGAACTTCCTCATCGGAGAAATTGTCCACGAAAGTTACCGCGCGAGATTTCCAAACTTTGAAAATTGAGATTTTAGAGCAACGTAAAACCGTCCCGTTTGCTCCTAATCCTAATTTTGTTTGCTGAAAGAAAAAAACGCTCTGTGATTACAGTTGTCTGTCTCTCATTGATTTCAATCAATCTTTTTCCTCACGTGACTTTGTTACAGAAAAAAAGAATTTATAGAGATTAATTGTCCCTCGAAACTTTTCTTACTTTGAAATATTTTCTTGCAATTGCCAGTTGATTTCCTTTTTGATTTGTGCTCGTAATATTTGCGGCTTTATTCGAAGATACTTGTATGACGGAAGAACGATAATGCTCGAGAATCATTCGGTTTCGCGTTTCGTCTTTGCTTGGTTAACCATTCAGTATGACGATGGAACGTCGTGAGCGTTCAGTCCAATCCGCCGAAAACGAACGAGGGGTGGCGTTAACGCGTCCCAACCGATTCACCGACGTTCCGCGCCCGTCGACTCGGTGCATACGCAAATACGCCGCACGGAGCACAGCGGAACGGCAGAAACGTCCAGCTTAGGAAAGATTAATGTCACGCCTTGGCAGAGTCCACCCGTGGGACCGACGGAAGCGAAAGTACTCCCCGTCTTACATATGCGTGTGCTTTCCCGAAAACGGCACGTTGAAAATATATATGGAACGATAAAGGATAAATGCTCCGCGTTCTCTGCGTTTGAATAGACATTTAGATATATTCTGTTTTATATTATGTAAAATGTGTTTATATAAAATACGATAAAGCCGTATATCAGTAGTGATAAAAGGAGAAAAATGTCAATGTATTATAAACGTGTACGAGGATTAAAATTATATTTATACGTATATAATCCCTACTGTTGTGTAAATAATTTGTTCATCCCTCGAGACGGACAGGGATTCTCGACAAGTCTCGCGAGGCTTGAAACGCATCGGTCTCGCCGAAGTGGAATTCCGAGGCGAGCGAGAGAATTTCACATCCCCCGGTGCAAGCCGTTTCCGAGCACCTTTTTTATTTTGCGAAAATGAGAGTTTACTGCCTTCCGCGGGGTAAGGGGAGAGAAACGCTCCTTTGTCTCTTTATGGTCGGAAAGTGGCCCATGGAGAGAGAGAGAGAGAGAGAGAGAGAGAGAGAGAGAGAGAAAGAGACCCGAGACGGCATCGCCGCCGCCGCCACCGCCACCGCCGTCACCGCTATCGCCGCGGCCGTCTTCTTCTCGGATGCCACGAAGAAGTACGGTCGGATAATAACGAGTTTCGCTGTCGTCCCTTTCGCCCTTGCGCGAGTAGCGCGAGTCATAAAGTTAGCCGATGTTAACTCCCTCCCCGCCGCCGCCCGTCCGCCCCAACCGTTTTTCTTCCACGGCGATGTGGACGATCGTGTCAAATTTTTATTGCGCCAACGAGCCTGTCTCGCAATCGCCTCGCCATATACGGCGCTGGAACGACGAGGAAAGAGAAAGACCTCACCTCGCGGGATTGCATCGACGCAGCATGGACATCGACAGATTGCGAAGGATAACGATGAGGATTGTATAAACGTGATAATAAGCCCGATAAAATATAGCGGTACAGGTACAAATACCGGGGAGAAGAGGCAGACAGACAAGTTACTTAGATTCTCCAACAGATTGGATGAAAATTATTAGAGGGGAGATAAGTAAATACATTAGTAAATATATTAGTGAAATAAACGATCATGCCACATACTCGGAAATTTAGAATAATAATATGATTAATTAATAATGATTAGTTCAGAATTCTTTTAATAACTCTACGCCTTGTAAATAATTCCAATAACGCGCAAAAGTAATATACAAGGTATCTTATATTGTTTCTTGTATGCGCAACAATATAAGATAGAATAATATTTTAACATAGGACAATCTTTTAACACACTTATTTTACACATATATATATATATATATATATGAAATATAATAGCATAATGTGAAACTATAAAATACTAGCTATGTATATTTTAATCATATGTCACCTGTTTTTCGATATTTTAGCAGTTATTTTGACATACATTGAAATGAATAAAACAAAGATAAGTAATGGAGACTATTTTTATGTGTAAATAGAGCGGATTAAAAGTCGAAAAGTCTTCTACTTTTGCAATTTTCGCAATAGTTAACGAGTTATTAATTTTTAAAAATTAGAAATTTTTTTTCTTTAAGCGGCAATATTTATAACTAATATACTGAAGAAAACAATCCCTCGCACGCCTAGCAACGATGATCGCCGGGCGGAAATTTTACCGCGCGCTTGCATTTGCCGGTGGGTCGGGCTAATACGGTGATTTTTAAGAATTAATAACTCGTTAACTATTGCAAAAATTGCAAAATAGTAGAAGACTTTTCGACTTTTAGCCCGCAAAATAGTCTCCATTGCTCTGGGACACTCTGTATATATACTCTGAATTATTCCGTGTTTTGAATTTAATCGATTTAATGCGATTCTTTTCGATTTATGCAATTAAGTTAAAATAAAATATTATATGTAAAATTTTTGAAAAAAGTGCTTGACATCGGATCGCAATAAATATGATCGTTTCCATATTACAATTTTGCTTTCATAAAATCCATTAATAGTAAAATGATTATAATCATCAGCAAAAATTTTGAAAGAAGCTTCTATAAAAACTCAAATTTAGAACAAATTAAAATCTAAACAGCTATATAAAATATCATTGCTTATAATTAATATGATTGCTTGCGAAATAATTTATATATTTATCTCGGTACTCGAAATATCTTCTGAAATTATAGCAGCAATGGCGCTAGCATTTTCAATCGATTCAAAGAGAAAAGATTACGGTGCCGAGAAGAGAAAGGTATCGTCCTGTATTGTCCATCGTATAGTAAAAGGATTCAATCGCGCACTATCTATCAGTAGTGTTACAAATATTTCCATTCCGTTTATCTCGGTAAATCAGTCAAAATCACTGATACAGAATTTCCACTCGATGCACATTTTCCTCTTTGACGAGGTAAACTTTATTTGTAAATTTGTTCACTTAAAAACTCGTCCAATCCATTTTGCGACACCATTGAGTGCATTGCTTTGTGTACCTGGAAAGGTAATTATGAGTTCAAGAATTCCTGCGGGAAATCTATCCACGATGATTTGGAATTGTACAATATAATCTCGGAAGAACGTAAGGTTCTCGAATAAAGCAGATCTGTTTGATTATTATCTTTAATGATAATTAATTCAGACAAATGTCAAATCTTATTTTTATCGAGACCATAAAATTATTTGTATTTATATTTCAAATAAAGGAAAAAATAGACAAAGAACAAATGGACGATAAGCGAATATTAATAAGTTAAGAATAAGTGAAATAAATTATTATTTTTATAAATTATTATTTATCTAATAAGCTTAAAAATATTATATTCGAAACATATGATGAAAGCTTATTTTTGATGTAAAAAAGAATGTTGTATCCGGAAGATCCCCGTTTTCAAATTATTCCAATAAAAACTCATGTCGATTCATCGACAACAGAAATATTCAAACTGGGCGAATTGTGCGGTTCACCCCCTACATAACACCCCTATAATGTCACACTCATTCCCCATTACGTCGTGTAATATTCAACGCGATGTCTATTACATCGTTGGCCTACCTGACGTTTCGCGCCGCGCCGATATTTTCTTTCCCCCTTTTTTTTTTGCTCGCCGAACGAGAGGCGCGCAAACCGGGGGCGAGGAGGCAAAGACGCATTACCAGATTGGCTGGCTCGTGTTCACCATTCAGGGGGGGTCCTTTACATTCATGAAGCTTTTATCCGGTTGATTTGACTACGCGCTATGTAGTCCGCGGCTCTCGATTTGATTTGCATTGATTGGAGTGGCCGGCTCTCCCGATAACGACCGTTCTTCTTCGGCGGCGATGCGGATTCCGGCGAATCCGCGGCGCGAAATTCGTTGCGTAAACGCGTACGGGAATTCACTTTTTCACGACTCTAGAAGAATATATCTCGCTAAATGCACTTTAATTAAAAATTCCGGACGAGAGACAAGCGCGAGCGAAGGCCAGAGATCACAAACCTGCCATATAAAAAAATGCATTCATTTTAAATTTTATCAGAAATTATATTGCCGCATGCTAAAAAGAAGACGATTATGTATACTGTTTAAAATCCAATAATTTGATTTGTAAAGGGAATATAACATTTATAATAACAACGCGCATCACGTGTACGCGTGAAATATTGATTAAATATTAATTACACGTAAATAATAATGAAGTATTAAACTTTACAACATTAACGTAAATTAAAAGCGATTATAAATATCATTGTTGCAATTGTGTAATTCGCTTTTACATTAAATTTTATCATCCTCCCAATATGGCGTGCTCCTCTCTCGGACATCTTATTATATATTAATTATTAGTCACGTACAGACAATGAAACACATTAAATAAAAGCATATATTAAATGATTGAACATAGTAGTCTCGTAATACAAACTCGTAATATAAATACAGCGTAATATAAACTCGCGTGCGATTAAAAACTCATTTTTATGACGAGTAAACTCCGCTAGTATCACGACATATTCTTCGTTGGAACATCTTACAACAAGCGTCGCGATAGATGCAGGCAGCACCGCGGTATCCCAATTTCGCCTTCCTTCAGGACAACGACGGCATTGTGGCCGCGTCAGCGGGGAAACGATGATTAATCGATCGACTGTCGCGGATATCGCTCTTTTTTTTCTCCCTTCGCGCGCGGCTACCACGCGGTACGTCGCGGACGGAAAATATGCCAAGGAATGAGGCGCGTAATACCGCAACTGCTTCCATTAATAAAAATCAAATCGCCATTAAGTCGAAAATATTTACAGTGTCGCGCGCAACAACGGACGCGGATCTGGCCTTCGTGAAAGATCGAGAAAACCACGGTCCACCGGGATCGGCATCCTCTAATCGTCGCGGAATGAGTCTCCACTTTCTTTTTTTCCTCTCGGTTCTTTTCTCTCGAAAGGACCACCTGGAAATTTCCCAGATTAAATTGATTCGTACGCGCGCACTTTGCGCGGAGACTCGATGATCCACCGCCGCCGACGCCGCCGCCGCCGCCGCCGTCGTTGCCGTGACCGCATCATTCATCTCGCCGGTGTACTATTAGTACTGTTATTTATGATGAAAAAAAGAGCGTAGAACCGCGAGCGGCACCCATTATGTATCGAGATCGGGTCGCCGGGTGATTTATGCCGCCGGCGTAAATTGCCGCTTGTCCTTTGTAAGATCGTAGTGAAACGTCGCCGATTAAAATCCCGCCGCCACGTTGATCGTGATTTAGCGGAGTTTAGGTGGGCCCCGACCCCGCCGCCTCGTGATGGTGAAATTAGCGATCGCGAGATTACGCTAAGTTTATGCGCGCGAAAAAACGCAGGCGTGGCTCGGCTCTGTTATTGGTGCGTGTAGTTTCCTCTCCGCTCTCGCGATTATCTATAAACTTAATTAAATTACTCAATGAAGATTGAGATAATGCGATAAAGTATAGTACCTGACGAGCAAATACGATCGCTGTGGAAGGACCTGTGTCAGGTATCTTATTTCTTTTCTTCTTTTAATTCATTGATATTAATTAAAAAAAAAAAAAACAATGTAGAACGCAGAGCTAGAAATATGGTAGTTAAAAAAAAGTTAATCTAAAGTTAAATCTCGATAGTAGTCCTTCTTATTTTCTGCAAATCATTATAATATCAAGTTAAATACTTTCCCAATCTCTCCGACGTATAATTTTATAAATCTTTACTTATTTTAAAACAATTACGTTTTAAAACAGATTGACCACTAGCCATTCGTCGCCCTTAGCATTCGTCCAACGTCCGAAAATACTCCAACATGGGATACGTTCGCAACCGTAACAATTCATGCTCGGTCTGCAGTGCCAGGAGCTCTGTGTAATTGTCTTGAAGCTTGCTAACCAAGTCAGACCGTTGCTTGAAAAGACGCATCTTCCGGTCCCTGTGTTCGCGCTCTCTCATCTCCCCAATAACATCGTACTGCTGTTCCAGTTCCCATTTCGCCACGTTCATCTCGGTGATGGTTTGATCAAGCTCGGCGTTGTTTTTCTTCACGCCGGCAATCTTCCGTCGGAGATTCTCCAGTTTACTCCTCTCCTTGGACAAGGCTTTGTCCAGAGACTTCTTCGTAGACTCAATTTCCTTTTCGAGATGTACTGCAGTTTTATCGTCACGTAGCCCTTTTGCCTTCCTCTTCAGGTAGGTGCGCATATCCCGGGTGACTATGACATCTTCTATAAAGCGCAACTCCTCCTCCAGCTCCTTGAAGCGCATCTTCAGGCAACGGTGCTCCCACTCGATCGACAGCATCCCATGACGGAAATCAATTATACGCTTCAGGATATCCAACTTGCGTGCACCCGCGACACGAATGTGCTCGTTGATCCGCTCAATCTCACCACGTGGCACCAAGACAGCATCCATGGCGTCGCGTCGTTCACCCTGCAGTTTCAGCTCCACTTGACCTCTCTTCAGCACCAGCTGAATCTCCGCGTCCTGCTCGCGCATCATCCGTTCATCCCTCGTTTTCTTCAGCTGATCTTTCAGGAGGACGATGCTCGATCTACATACATCGATCTTACCCTCGAACACAGCGATCGTCCGCTCCACTGCAGCTATCTGCAGTTGCTGAGCCTTGATCTTCATTTCGATATTGATCTTTTGGCGGCGCGATTGTGTCAGATGGTCCCAGTGATTTGCGTCAATCGATTGCGGCAATCCAGTGGACCTTACGTCCAAATTCTCAAGACTCTTCGCGTAATCCATGCATTCAGCTGGTAAATAAGTTGGCTTGATGCGATCTACAATATAGTTGGCGAGATTGAGCAGGTCGCTGACCTCAATGTTCTTCAAAGATACCCGCGGTCTTTGCTTATACTGCCGTCCAAGAAACTCGACATTGGCTTTCGACAATGAGACGATATCATGCTGGAACTTCTTCATCATTGTCTTCTCATAAGTGCAGAGTGCATCGTGTTGCGCGAGCATGTCCTGATAAATGTCGCGCAGCTTCCGTGTGTGTTCTTCCAATGTACCTTCGTAGCGACACTTCTCGGATATTTCTCGTTTTATTCTATCGTCTTCTTTTATAGCCTCGATTCGTGCTAAGTTACGCAAACGACCGCGAATATGTCGTAACTTTAGTTGGTTTATCGCCGCTTCAATTTTTAATTTTAGCTACAAAGCAAAACGACATTGATTTAAAAATCTGACGAGTTCACCGAGTCTGTCAATAAATATAAAAGAAAGTGTTAATATAATTATATAACATTCTAATTTATTTTAAAATAAAAGTTATAAAAGAAAATTAACTCAATTGATGAATAAATAATAATTAAAAATTATCATCTCAACTAAAGAGAGACCTGAAAAAATTCATTCAGTTTAGCGTCGAATTTGTCGATGCCTTCCTGAAGAAGTCCGTTAATCTTCGCGTAATCAGCCTCGAGCATCCTTTTGTAACGTTCCCGTTCTTCCCGAAGCATATCCACGTCTGTTTTGTACTTTTTTACGGCCGCAATGTCGCTAGGCGTGTATTGCTCCGGCTGTTTCTCCAGCATACACGCGGGCTGGCGAATATCTCTCTTGATGATATCCTCCCAATGAATCTCCAACATGCCGTCCATCATCTTCATCAAAGCACGCTCGCGGAAATCATCGGCCAGCAATAATTGTCTGATTTGTTCGGCTTCCGCCGCTTGTTTGTTCAGAATTTCCTGCTGTGACGGCGATACATATGGTATCGCTTTGATTTCATGATGAAGCACTTCAACAATGCTCTCTGCTTTCTCCTAATTAATGTATTTAAATTACATATCTAATCCCTATTAATTGCAACATTATACTGAGCAGAAAAGTTTTATATCATGTCGTAATAAAAAAAAGAATTAATTTTAATTCTCAAAACTTGTATTATAAATTCACGTCTACATAATAACTGAAAAAAAATTTATTATTTTATTAAATCTAGTAAATTATTATAAAGAGACAGAATATTTATTGATAATTTTTTTTCCGTAAGAAGAATTTGAATTCCTTTTACCATCATTTTTAAAGTTTGCGTGTTCCTTTTCGTGAAGAAACTTATTTTAATTTTCCTAATACACTCGCAAAAAAATTAATTCGCATTTCTCCGTGCAGCAATTCAATTAAGGCCGGATTTTTCGAATACCCGTTAGAAGCAATGTTTGCATCTCGTGTTTACCTTGGGGTGCCACTGCGGATCAACAGGAATCTGCGGAACACTCTGGTCGAACATTATCCTCAACTCGGAGTTTATATGACGTATCCGTTCGTTCCTCTCCTGTATCACGTTCATTTCCCGCTCTTTCACCGCGTACATGTCATCGAAGAGCCTGTTGAAGTAGGTAAGGAGCTTGAGGTAGTCGTGCATCAGATAACGATCGTCTAACATCACGTGCGCGAACCCGTAGGACTCCATCTGCGAGTAATAGTAAGGCGATTGCTCGACGAACCGATGCGTCGTCATGCCTGCAGGTGAACAGCAGTCGATTAGCAAAGTTTAATAAAATAAAATCGAATATCACAAATCTTGCAGCTTCAAATTAAAATCAAAATGACGCAAACAAATCAATTTTTACTCCTTTTCCTTTTTCTTTGCGTACAATTGAGGTCTCTTATTTTCATTCTGATAAGTTACAATGAAAGAAAAAAAAAGTGTAAGATTTAAAACGTCCCTTATCTTATTACGTGCTTTTTTGAGATTTTTTTTCAGAAAACCTTCCAATTTTAAGAAAACGTTGTAATGCAAAAGATATTAAAAAAAAAACCTTTTAGGTACACGAAGCGTCAATCTGTTGCAAAGAATGATAATGTTATTGAAGAGATGTGTTATTGCCGTTGTCGGAAGCCGGGAGATTAAAGTGCCACGCTCTAAGATTCATTGAAAAAGAAAATTATTATCTTACCGTCGACCGCCCGCAGCTCTGCTAGTTCCGCGGGATCGATCTCGCGCTCCTCCTCTTCCAGGAGCAGATCCGTCTTGCGTCGCTCTTCCTCGTGGTACAGTCGGACGAGCTTGCTCAATTCCGCTCGTAGTTGCTCATCCGTGTAGCTGTGCCACGGCTGGAAGGTGTCGAATACGATGCTGCGTATCGAGTCCCTGGCGAATTGCGCCCATCGTAGGTGCTCCTTGAAATATGGATCTTCCGCGGTCATCGGATAATTCGTCACCTCCGTGTCATCGCGGAGGGAGAATATAGAGCGACCCAAGACGATTTGCGGATCCCAGAAGGTCGCTCTCAACCAACCGGTCACGCGGTCCATCGCGGCACAAAGGTATTCGAGCTCCATGCGAACGTCCTCGCGCTCGTCCTTGGCCGTCTTCAATTTCCGATCGCGACCCGCCCTGTTCAGATCAAACGCAGACACCGGTAACCTCTCCATCTCCGGACAGCTTTCGTTGGCGTCGAGGAGCCGCTTCACGGTGGCCTTCAATGTTGTCAGATCCTTCACAATGGCGGCCTTCTCCGCGGCGTGGAATCTCGTTTCCTCTTGCAGCTGCGCGTCCTGCCGCCATTCCTCCCAGGTTGCGAATCCCGTTTCGCCGGCTGCTGGAAAGTCTACTCTGACTCGAGTCAACGAGGCACGGATCGCCGGATCCAGAGAGGCGTAATCCGAAAGTATCTTCTCCTTTCGGTTTTCATATCGTTGGTGGTCCACTAAGTAAACGCTTTCGGTTTCAGTCGAGACCATTTTGCTCTTCTGTGCTAGAAACAAGAATTGTCACTGTTGCGTGAGAGAGAACAATGTAAAAGAGAAATTAAACAAGATCTTTTAAGAGAAAATAAAAAAAAAGATCATATTGTTAACACACACTTGTTTATTCTCACAACGAATGTGCGTCGCAACCAAGGAACCATCGTGACCAAGAGCGACCGTTGCGCTACCATCGAGATTAATAATCGCCTTACGGCTGCCCGAATCGAGTCTGTGATGCGCCGGTACCACGGTGACGATCTGCTGTATCGTTTTGTCGCGAATAATTATCAGTCCGTCGTAAGCACATGTGACGATCCAACGTCGATTGGCGAAGACACGGGCAAGTCGCACGTGGTGGCCCGTCAGCGCTGCGTCCATCGAAGTTACGTCCTTAAAGTGTCTTAGTTTCAGCGTATGCAGCTGTCGTTCGAGATAAGGCGAGCCTATCAACATCTGAGAATCATCGTTTCCAGGCGCGTGACACAGCTCGCAAAAGAACGCGGGCAGCGTTATGACATCGGCAATATTGCTGATCAGACGTCGATTTACGCCGATGGGATATGACACGTTGTACACGAACAACTGCTGGCCCACTGAACTAAATGGCTCATGCTTGGCATGGAGCATGAGCACCTTCAGATTCCCATGCACTTCGTCGTCATATAGTATCACGTCGGCGAGACGATTCTTAGCTTGGAGCTGAGCTACCACGTCCCATGGCGTGTCATATTGCAGATTCACGCAATAGCAATTGCCTGTCTCCTTCTGCGCGACAATCAGAAATCTGTTGGTCATCGTAATTTTAATTGCAGACGCATACTCTTGCTCATTTAAATAAATTTGGCGAAAGTGTGATTAGAAAAATGCTATTGGGACGTGGAAAATCATATTTATATAATAGAGACATATAATAAATAATATACATATGAAATTCCCATGTGTTTCAGACTCTATGTGCCATGTACTCGAGTTAGAAAATAGATAACGCAGAATCTTCAATTCGTGTTAATATTACAGTGTTTTTAATATGATATTCTTTTCGTAACTTGTTAATTATACTCAACCTACTTGCCGGAATAGGAAAATTTTATGAGATCTAATGGGTTCTTCTGGAGACGAAAATACGCTAGTATCATTGGTCGCTCTGGATCGGTAACACCCACGATTATCGTCTCACCCCGATTGCTGACAACGACGATCAGGGGATCGTCCGGGTGTGAGATTTGAGCCGATATATCACCTTCCATGTCGAGCTCTACTTTGGAGACCTCACTGCCACTATAACTCTCGAGAATATTCAACTCCTTGAAATCGTCTATTGCCGCAAGATGATGACACCAGGGATGCAAGAAGTCGACGAAACGGTATCTACCGCCATGATGCAGATATCGATAAATCATCGGTACGGTAGTCCCGTTTTCGGGAATCACCATTTGCATCAGATATCCCTCAAGAGTGTGATAGAAGAGCCAATTCTTGAAAGGATGCATGACTAGAATATTGAGTTTGCAGGTCGACTTGACGTGCCATTGCTTGCGCCAGGTGTCGGTCGTCGGTTCCTTCTTGAAATAGCGGATCTGACAGAAGGTTGTCTTGAGAATGATACCACCGCGAAACCAGAATACAGCTGGCGTCTCGACATTCTCGCAACGTTGCGAGAAAACAATGCGGCGGACACTGGTACCATCATAGTTGCTCAAGTAAACGTGACCGTGCACATCGGTGATAGTCAATAGCGGATTATTCGGTGTATCCGAGCACCAATCCATTCCACGAATCATAACTTCTCCCGGCAGTTTTATCTCATGATCTTTACGAAAAAAAACGAATATTTTAGAAATTTACTTAAAAATATCACCTAAGTATTACTCTTAAGTATTTACTTAAAAATATTTTAGAATCATCAACTATATAACATGTCGTTCCATTTAAAAATTTAAGAAAATTAAAATTCTTTTGGAAAGAAAAATAAAAAAATGACGTGACCTTTTAAGATAATGATTTTATCGATGACATCGAGCTCCCAGGTAAATAATTTTCCGCATGTTTTTCCCATTTGACCAACGATGGTGCGTCCGTTCGGAGTTATCCTGATTGTCTGCCCGATCTCGTCGCGTATGGACGTGTTAACGATCGCGATCTTCTCTCCTGTTTTCCAGCGCCACACGATCATCGGGAAATTCGGATAAGAACCCAACGATACGAGATAGTCGTCCGACGTGAACGCGATCGCCAGATAACCGCTGTCGCATCCTTCAACGCACTCGCAGATTTTTGTCATCGAGGGATACGCGAGGACAAGAATTCGTGGATTTAGCGATCTCTCGGAGAAGGCGAAAACCGGCGAGAATACGTGACCGGATATACAATGAGCACCATCGCCGGTCGCATTGTTCCAACACCAACGCAGCGTTTGCTGCCTCGTGATGGTGTGAAAGAAGACGATATATAAGCCGGTGCACCAGGCGAACACGTCTCTGCCGATCCAAACTATTTCCTCGATTTTGCCGCCGCGTACCCAGCAGAGTGAATTACTTGAAACTTGATCCATCCGCGCACGTTTTACCACGCTATGCTAATAAAATTGGTTATGAAGAATGGAACATGTGTCCATTTTGACAAGAACCGAAAAGAGAAACAAATCACGAGCAAATTGGATGAATAATGACGAATTTTGTACACTCGTGTATAATGACTATTGATTATTCAATAAAACGTCATAAAGTGGCTGATTTATCAATCATTATTAGCTTGACAATGTTATATATTGATATACGTATGTGTCGATAAGATTATAAAATAAGTAACAAGCGATTAGAATTCTAAATTTAAATTGAATTCAATTTACAGGTTATTTGACTTAAAAATAATTTAGAAAAATTGCATTTTAATGTTTATTTTCACAGCAATTATCTAAATTACTGGAATCAATAGTTGTCAATGATATTTTTATCACATTTTGCAAAGCGTATTATTCGACACTATTGTCCGGTAAACTTCATATGCCTTCGGCAATATCCGAGATTAATTTTCCATCAGCCCAAAAATTTCGATTGTTCTCTATGGTGAAAGCAACAATTTCACTCAACTAGAGATTGAATTTTGTTTTGTTTTGCTTTTTTTTCGCTTTATTGAAAAAAGTGAATCAAATGACACAACCATATTTGATCGAGTATCAGATTTGTATGCTAAATGTGGCATTTGACAATAATCTTCTTATTAAAAGAACTTATTTTTTTCAAATCGTATAATCCGGAATTTAATCAGTTGAGAAATTGATTTATTGAAGCATATGAATATGACAATAATTTGTACAATATTATGTCACAGTAATAAAAGACATTGTGAAAAATTAATGAAAGATCTGCACTCACGCATGCCAGTAGCAGACAATGTCTTTTAAAAGAGATAGAAAATATGATGTCCATTTATTCGGTCAACTAACGACGAAGCGGAGAGAACGTTCAGCCGAGAATTACCTGTTTAACTGTTGCGCCTCTATTGTCTTTGCTCAATTCAACCAATGACAACTATTCTACAGCAACATCTTTCATGTTTATTGTATAACTGTATACTTTAAAGTATCCTGACAGAAGATAGATTCGGTTCCATTGAAACAAGGCATTCACACTTTATCGATTCAGCACAATAAACTTACACCTAGAGAACGAAAGGATGTACGCAATTAAAATCTTGTTCTTTTAAAAAAAAAACCTACAAACTCATCTAGAGAATTGTATAAAATTATGAATATAAATTTAATTAAACAGATTAATTTTCATATAACATTTATATACGATGCTTGATATCTATATAAATAAAGTTCCATTCCTAAGAAAGACATGTAAGAGATTTAATTATTGTCTCTCTCTTTTCCGAGAGATGCGAATTGATTCTTTTATTTTGTTCATGTCATACTGTAAAAATAGTTTTCAATGAAAATCGTGTATTTTGATTGTTTAGTTTGTTTAATGTCAAGCAGATTAGTAATTAAATAAGAATTATTATATGCATTTATTTTTATTTCCGTTTGATATAAATAAATTAAATCCAATAATTCTTTCAAATATATTCTATTTTTCAAAAAATATTCATTAAATTTATTCACAATCATCTACTCCGATCATTCATGTAATCTCTTCGAGTTCACATTTGGTAGCAACAAATATTGAGTGCCTTCGACAGAAGGATCAGCGCCGGTTTTTCTTCCTCTCTTGAAGAAAGAATTTGGCAGGCTTAAGACAAAAGGTGATTAGGATACGTGCAGTCGATGGTGGTTTATAAAGACCCCCATAGCGTGGCGTGATGAGGTCAACCAGCAGGGAGTCATCCGTATAGCGAGGCCCGATCAAAAACTTATCCTTGCCACGTGATATACTGCCCGTAGATGCCTGCCAAGCGCGTTCTCCACTCTGTCTCTCTTTCTTTCTTCCTCCCTCCGACCTGGTCCTGACTGCCCTCCCTGACCGGCAGTCTGACTGACTGACTGACTGACTGCCTACCTTGAGACTGCCTGATTTCGTATCCTCGCGTATCCACGGACGAAGGGATCTCCTTCGTCTCGTTCGCGCGGCGTCGTTTGCGCTGTCCGAACGCCGTCGCCTCGCCATTAAAGTGACGCCCGCTGAGATTTGTATTTGCATAACCCACCAGCCGTGTACCGATCGGTGTTATCGACGAGTGCTCGTGAACAACGAGGCGGCATCGCCTTTCCTCGGTCCGCCTTGAGCCAAGACGCGTGAGAACCTGAGAGCGAGGTACATCGCGCACCCTGCACAAGTGACTCCAACTAGCTCTCGACCGTTCTTCTTTTACCGCATGACAATTCACTCAATTAATAATTTTTGCAAGGTACAAATTATCTCTAAAAAATCTCTCGAATAGTCCGATAGAAAAAAGAAAACTAATTGTGTCTAATTAAGAAATCAATAAAAATCAAATACGAATTAAAGAAATTATTATCGAAGGATTTATCCTGGATTTCGAGAGTAATGACTTCCAATCTGATATAATCTGTTCCATCGTATAACGCTGCCGACTTCTTTCCGTTGTTGAGAATTAAATTCTGCATCGGTCAATCGAGTCGAGATATTCCCGCAGATACGCGCGGCTATCTACGAAAGCGTGAATGCCCAACACTGCGCGCTCGTGCTTAACATTTAGTCCCGCGATCTCGCGCAACGACTCCCGGGGGAGGGCGCGCGCCCCGTGAGGGCGGCGGAGAAAAATGGTGATCCGAGGCGGAAAGCGGCACGGCAAAGGAGCATCATCCGCGTGTATACGCGCCGGTCGTTCTCTCCGTGGCCGGCACGCACACGTGCTGCGCGACGAGCAACCACCGTCTCGTATCACATCGTCCGCGCAGTGTGGGAAACCGCGCCGTCGAGAGGGGGTTGGGGAAAGAGAGAAAAAGAGAGAGACGGAAAGGGAGACTGTCGTGGGAGAAGGAGGGAGAGGCCGCGAGAGGAAGAAAAGAGGAAGAGGGAACGACTCTGAACGCGGCGAAGTAGCATTTAATCAGAGCCCCGCGTCGAAGTGCACGGTACACGTGTACGTATACCGCGGCGGGGAGAGGAGGGAGAGGAGGGGGGAGGGGGGTGGGAGAAGGGGGAAGTAGAAGAGAGCGGTATATGGTTCGGTTAGTTTTTGCTCGGGAGGTTGCCTGGAAATTGGCGCCAAATTAGTAAGGAGGACGAGGCGAGGCTCACGGTGCCTTGGGCTGCGTGACGCGAGACATTAAAAGTAACCTCTGCTCTTGTACACCCCCGTCCCTCCGCCGATCGCTGCTGCTCCTCTCCCGCCCCTTCGCCTCGTCCTTCCCGTCCTGCCGTCGTCCTACCGCCATCCTGCTCGCTCTCCCCTCACGCAGCATCACAACAACCATCTCTTCCTTCTTTCGCCTCAACCTCTTCTTCCTCTCCTTCTTCTTGCCTCTCTTCCTTTTTCTTCTCTCTCTCTCTCTCTCTCTCTCTCTCTCTCTCTCTCTCTCTCTCTGCAAAGATGTCCGTGCTTCGAAGGAACGGGCAGCAGCTTAGAAGCCTCCTCGGCCTCCCAGTAATCACGTCCGCCCAACGAAAGGAAACGAGAGAAAAAGGAGGAATTCGCACTTACACCGAACCCAGGTCTGCGCGTAGCGATTGAGGGGTAGGTAGGTAAGGAGTATCGGGGGGGGGGAAGGAGGGGGATGGACGGGGAACGCGGAGGGAAGCGTGTGATACCGAGCCGAGGCCGTTCGAGGATGGTCGTTGTCGAAAAAGGGTATCACGCCAACGGTCGCGAGAGAGCGAAGTCGACCCCCTTCCTCCTGGACCCCCGAATTGCCAGTACCATAACGCACGAAATGACGCTGACGGGACCAACAACGGGCGAAGTATCTCACGGGTCCAAATTTTTTGTCACTGGCACACCCTTAGTAAATGCGAGCACTAGGAAATTTTTGAAAAACGGCGAAAAAGGTTGGAAGAACGTTTTGCAGTAAATTTGTAGGCGCCGTCCTTGTTTTCCATGAACGACGGCGAAAAGCACACGAAATTAACGTTTGTATAAAATAAAAATTGAATAAATTACATCAAACGAATGTTCTTTCGAGAACGATTCTATAGAATAAATTAAGTGATATTAAGATATCTAAAAAATTTTAATATTACGTAAGTATGTGAAAGATTATAAATTATACTCAAGTTAATTACATGACATTATTAATCTTCTAATTATTTACGGTAGGATGTAAAATTATTACAGATTGCCTACAATATTATTATATATCGTTTAACATCGTTGAGAGGCGACGATATCGTTGAAAAACATCGGCCAGCCTTTCGCACATCTCAGAACCCATTCACATCGATGCTGGTCGTTTTATAATACATAACTGCAGAGAGATAAGCATAGATTCAGTGGTCATTCACTCGGCGAGAGACCGGTCGTTCGCAATGTGGTGCACCCACAGCCTAGTGATTTGATTTCCATTTCCATCCAGAGGGAGTCTGGCGGGCCGCCGAACACGACCAAAACGCTACTCCCATTACGGATAGACCCGGATTCTGATTTGCACCGGCGATAGCACCAGGCGTAGAGAACGCCGGCTGATGAAAAAGGAGGTGAACAACGAAAAGGAGATGGGGGTGGAGAGGGAAGGGAATATATTCTGTCCGCCACGCTGCACAGGGGATTCACCTCTGGTCGACGAGGTGGCAGCTGCGTTTCTTGGCCGCTGTGCGTGAGCTGCGCACGCACAGGGTGCCCCCAAAGAGATAGAGAAAGAGACGAAGACAGAAAAAAAGGCAGAGAGAGAGAGAGAGAGAGAGAGAGAGAGAGAGAGAGAGAGAGAGAGAAACGACGCACATAGATTATAGATGCGCCGTGGTGATCACAGACAAACGTTTAAATCGCTAAACGTCAAATTACACGCGGCGCGCTCACGTCCCCCCGCACGTCCCTCTCGGACTCCATCGGTCGTGGAAGATAATAACAGCCTTCGCATAGATTCGGCTAGCTGCCGACTTTCGGTACCGTTTCCGCCGACAGCTGGACTCATCCGTCGTGCGTATAGACACTCGTACGTGTTGGCTTACATTCGCCGGATTGTGTCTCTACCATCTCTCGCGCGCCACTCGCACGATCATTTACAGCGCCCGGCGAACGGGGAACGCACGCTTGCGCATGCTGAAATGGATACGGCGATGCACAGATCGAAGAGAAGAGAGGATATCCTTCCTCCCCCTCTCCGTTAATCTTAAACGTTTGGCACGCGCGTAAAAGAACGTGGCCGTTAAATCCCGATTCCGGTAATCTCGATCATCGTCGGGCCTCGTCCCGAGAGATGCGCGGGATCTCGACGCGGTCTCTCTATCCTCCCGAGCGTAGCCCGGGACAAAAAGGACAAGAGAGAAGTTCGGGCGTATATACACGTCAATCTCGCCGCGTCCGTGGTGGATTCCCCTCCTCGAGACGCCTCTCGCTTAGAGACGTTTCGCATCTCGCGACCGCACACGACGCGTCGACACCCGGCGGGTCACTCCGAGTCAGTAACATCAATTAGCGTCCTCTCTCGCGCGTTTCGTTCTTTGCGCCTCGCCGGTCGGCGATGAGCAACCGCGCGCAACGCTTGAATGTCCACGGAACTATCCGTGCCGTGGG
This sequence comes from Pogonomyrmex barbatus, assembly GCF_055798465.1. NCBI lineage: Eukaryota > Metazoa > Arthropoda > Insecta > Hymenoptera > Formicidae > Pogonomyrmex > Pogonomyrmex barbatus. The sequence goes on along the minus strand of NW_028297171.1, from coordinate 4,682,195 downwards.
CCTCCCGACAAAAGGAAGCGGCGATGCCGCGCCGTCACCGGCCGCGCGATGACATATGAGCTACCGGACTCTTTGTGTCGCCTTGAATACCGCTTAAATTGGGGAACGCGAGCCATCAAGGGGCTACTGAACGTCGCTGCGCGCGGACGTCGCGATTTATCACCGTTCCACGTACCACCGGGAGCGTGAAGCTAATCAGATCCAGGGGGAGAGGGGCGGGCGTGGGGAAAGAGAGTGCGCCGGAAAATAAAACTTTTAAGAGTGCGAAGAAAAAAAGGATAGGGGCGATTAGAGGCTGTATGTAACTGAAATTGGTGCGATCAATGGTCCTCTCATTTGACGGCGTCAGTCGACCGATCCGACTCGTTGCGGACATAAGGAACGTAACGACTCGTTAATAGATCGTCGATCTTGCAAAAGTCGGCGGAATGGCCGTGCCGAATCGGCAATCGAAGTGGATCGGCCATCCGCATTCTGCATCGCTCCGGCGCCTGGTGAGAGGAGCTCGACAAACGTCATTTGCCGCCTTCATTAGGTTTCTAGATCTCGTTACCGATTTTGCGCAATTGGTATTCCGTTATACACGGACGATTTAGCACCGTTAAATCGCACGATAGAGACGAACTAATGATTATGTCTGGGAGGGTGAACTGGAAGAGGAGGTGTACAAGTCATTGACCCATATTCGTATTACTACTTAGTGCAGCTAAGCATGTATCATCACGTGAAAATCAAACATATAATATTTTTTTCTTTTTCTGAAAGAAAATGACGAAAGATGACCACGTCGAAACGTTTGCGTTACGAATTTTTTTTGTAAAACGGTAATATTTGTCGAGATATATTTAATATTGTCATCTAGCATTGCCTCGAGTAATTCTTTGTTCATATTGATTTATTATTTTACAAAGTTTTATCATTAAATTTTTTTTCTTCTTCCCTTTCTATCTCCGCGAATTGCTCTTGTCGCTTTTTCGGTCCAAGAATCCTCATCCGAGAAGAAATTGTACGTGTCTTCGGTCATAATCCATGTTCCGCTGCGGCTTGTAAAACTTACATCCGCGAGATAGCTTAACAAGATAGACGATCGGAACTCGCGCGCGCGTAAGAGTGCGCGCGCTCGGCGAACGCTAAAAATCTCGGCAGATGAGAGGGCGAGCGGGAGAAAAGAGCCGTCCGCGGCGTATATACACGCCAGGTAGATATATAAGGAGCAGATGCGTCTGTCATTAATATGAGCGGGCCAGGCTATTAATAACCGGTTAATGAGGGACTCTCGTCCCTCATCGTCCCTCTCCTGCCGCCCCCGCTTGCCTGTCGTATGTGCGCACGTATACGACAGACTATATTATGGTCATATCCCGCCACCGTGAATAAGGGGGATGATCGCACACGCACACACGCGTCATATTGTACGCTGTTTTCACACGCACCCACGAGTCATATTGTACTCGCGTCTCGCGGTCGTCAAAGAGCTCCGCCGAACGTCGTGATTTATAATCAGCAGCGTACAGCAGCGGGGTGACTAAGATGCAGAGGTCGGGGAAAGAAGTTTGATTAAAGTTGAAGTTTCCCTCCCCTGAAAAAAATATGGTAATTCAGAGAGTGAGGATACCTAATTCCTTCAGCAATCAATGATGTCATGATGAATTATATTGTTAAAGCGTAAAACTCTGAAATATTAAAGTATTAACAGTAAAGATTGCGATACTAATTTAGAAATTATAATTGTTATTGTGAAAAACAATTTATACAACAGAATTATAAGTAAATTATAATAATCACAAGAAAGTGTGAAAAATTTGTAATGTCAGACCTAATTTGTTGAAATCTTATCTTTTTCACATTATTAGACATTTGCGACTGTATGACTAATAATAAATTAACGTTTTAATAATAACACTATACATATATATATATATATATATATATATATATATATATTTAAAATATAGAAGCATAGGATTAGCATAGGCCTTGGTTTTAAATAGAATAATCAATGTCGTTCTCCAGTCTTATTGAAACAGGAACAGAATATTACGTCGTAAACAATGTTTTTCATTTTTAGCTTTCCAATAGTTAAGTCAATGACATTGGCCATTTCAGATCAATAATATAATTATCGATTGGGTAAAGGTATCAGAATGCGAATAAGCAAAACGAGTGAATCTCGATTCCAATTCATTCGGCATATATCTACATGTCGAGGAGAGACCCAAACAGGCTAATCTCGATCGAGGAGGGGCGATCGTTAGACGAGAAGAATCCAATTTAACACCTTCGGGAGACCCGTGCCGACAGAAATGGCGGCGGAAACACAAGATTCTTATCGGCGATTTAACCGCGACATACAATCACGAAAAATTAATGTGTCAATTTAAAAAAAGTTACAGATACGGATAATATCATACAGATACGGATAATATCTTTCTTCCCTCTAATTTTGCAAATTTCGACTGAACAAAAGTCAAATAGGGAAAAATCAACGCGTGGAATATTTCTATCGACTCAGGTAGAGATTATCCCTGTCCTCCTAGATCTGCAGACAAGTTTCACACCGTGCATCAGCGAAGGGACGACAGAGGGGGAGCGGGAAGGGGGAGACAGAAGAGACTGACGGGGGGGGACGGGGAGGAGGGTGGTCTCTGATAATTAAATGAGAACCCCTGAGTATACGAACGCAGGAACGCCCACGCCATGCATCAACCGTGACGTAGATAGGTAACGCCGCTGCAGATGGAGAAGATGGTCCTCCGAGATATACCCCCGCGGTCGGTCTTCCACCTTAGTTAGGGTCAGCTATCTCGCGCGACCCATCTCCGCCTATCCAATCACACACCGCGCACCGCGTATATGGCACGCAAGCGATAATACACGGTGTCCCAATTATCCCGCGACACGGCAAGGGCCCGCGTCGGCAAGGCTTGCTTGCTCGCTCGCTCGCTCGCCGTGAGAGCATTTTCAACACGCCCCCGTTGCTGCTCCTCTCCCTCCCCCTCCCTCTACCCCCTCGCCCCTCGGTCGGGGCCCCACGGTGGATGGCGACGAGTGTATCGGTTCCACGTTGTAAATCGCAAACACCCCGGACTCTCCGCCATCGACAGGCATTCCAGCAGCTTGGAAGAGCCGTCCCGTTCTTCGCTTTTTGTTACTTATCCCTTCGTTCGTCTTAAACGGGTTATTATCTTTGAGAATTCTCTGTCGGAGGATAAGCAATGCTCCAAATTATTCGGAAAATCTAAAAATATAATATATTGTACACTCGTAGCGAAAATTCTCTCTTCAGTGGATCAGTCTTTAATTACTACAATGTTCTCAAACTTGGTCTTTATAGCTATTTAACGTAAGGGTAAATAATAAAAAATCAATTTCACATAGATTTTCGTTACAAAGTAAGATGATACATTTAAATCCTATGCTTTTGTATTACACTAACATAATTCTGTAATATAGTTCTGTATAAATAATGTATTTCCTTAAATAAGGGGATATGAGATACGATAAGTAAAGAAGCAAAAGAAAACGTTTGTACTGAACAACGCCTATTAGCAACCGATAGCCAATTTAACGCACGCAAGTCTGAAACGATACGCTCGTCTCTTTTAAAATCCGGAGCAACAAAACGGCTGCAAGTTGAGTCTATTGAAAGCAACGTCTTTAACTTCGCGCCACGCTCGAAAACGGGTTAAAATTTCAATTCGATTTCGATCTTATTCCCCTTTTGTTTTTCGCATTGAAGTCGTGGACTGATCGATTAATTTGTTTCAACTTAAAAAAATTTGCCTAACGAACATTTCAATCTTTGCGCTCACGTAAGCCTTCAGGACGCGCGTAGTCCTGATGTTCGACCTAATTCGAATTTCAACCTGTCGTAAACTCGACTTCCTTTATGCGCCTGCATAATGGCGTGTTAGGAGCGTAAAGCCGGCTACTTCAGTCTCGAAAAATGGTTACTGTCTATAGATATATATATATATATATATATATATATATATATATATATTTACCGTGGAACGGCTCCAAATGGAGCGTTAGAACGTCGAAAGGATTTCATCGTCTTCGATCGTGACAGCGATGAGAAAGGCGTGGATTTAGCTCTCTTAAGTGCTGGAACAAATGCCCGCGATATCATGCGTCAAATTTTCCCTCAAATTTGCATATTTATCGTAAAAAGCTCTTTATACGGAAATGCATCGGATATGTTTGAAGACGCGTTAAACCTTCAATAACGAGGAACACTCCTCTATGAAAATACTCGCCATTGATTTGTGATTAACGCGCCATAAAACGTCAAAAAGAATTATGACAAACATGTACGAGTTGTATTCCGAATTTCAAACTGTAGGATATTGTCAAAATGTACTATTTTATTTGTCGTGCGTCAAATTTTTCAAACGTATCGATTGGTTACAGAATAAAGAATTTCTAGGAACTCGAAAACTTCATTACTCTGCAGTCAATCGACACGTTTGAACAATTTGTAATACAACAAATGAAATAGAAGCCGAAGACGCGATGGAGGCATACCACGCCCTTGTCGCCACGGCCGGCCAATCATCGCTGTCGCCGGTGTCGCTCCGTGGTGGGGACAGAGGACAGCGACATTCTGAGCCGAGGAGGACGGAAGCGCAGAATGGCGAGGAAATCCAATACACGTGTCTCCGCTCTTAATTTGGGGGAAGTGCCTAACGCGCGACGCAAGCTGATTCGCTTGGGGAGGGGAGTCAGATGACATTTCGCATGACCTATCGTCACACCGTAACAGAATAAGGAAGTGATATTATTGCAAACTACACTTAGCAAAAATGATTATGATTCCCAGCTTGATAAGGATAATTATTTAATTCTTATTTAATATTATAAAATCTTTTTACAATTATTTGCGCTACCATGCTACTTGGAACGTTACATATAATAATACTATAGAATTAGTAGATCTATAAAACCTTCGATTGAATGTTTCTGATGTACTGATGAAAACATGTACATATATTGCAGAAGAAAAAGTTATATATTTTTTTGACATAATTAGTTTTGAACGCGTAACATCTTTTTTTTCTCTTTATATTTAAAGAAACTATATACATACTTTAAAAATGTATATACAGTCTCGTTATGATAAAGCCCATTTTAAGCGATTTATAATTCGTGTTAGAATTCAGGATAGAAATCCATTTGTAATTTTATGCACTCGTGTAATACGCGAGAAACATTTGAATAATCGGAAAATGCAATAAAATATATATTAAAATACATACGTTAAAATGCACGTATGTATCTATACGCGCTGGTATCGGAATACTGGCCTGGCGTTATACACTGTATGCTTTTGAGCTTGAGAGGCTTAGTCTCAGAGTGCTAAATAAACAACACTTTCTGTCTCTCTCTCTCTGTAATCCTTAAATTATTAACTTCCGGTTTCACTCAGTTTATGCTTGGTCTATGCATATACGTCATATATGTTATATATCATTATTTCACTCAAGTCTCTACTTTTAGTCCCAACTTAAAAAACCTTCGAAGCGAAATGATAAGAAAAGACTCTCAGCCGCCCCACCCACGAAGGGCGGTGACGGTATTTGTCACAAGCTGCAGAGGGAAAAGTCGGTGGATCCTCGACGACGACCAACGCCTGATCTGATTCTGTTGGCGATAGTTAACGCCGTAGGGAAAGGGATAGGAGCGTAAACGCGCGTGGCCGTGCTCGGGGGAGGGCATGAGGACAGTGGACGGGGTGACCGGGTGAGGGACGACGCACGGGGGAACTCGAGCGTCGTCGAGTGACAAACTTGGAGAGGAGTTGTCACCGCGCTCTCGGCGAATCAGGAACGCCGGATAGACGCAAAGAGGAGGAAGGAGGAAGGGAGAAAGAGAGAAAGGGAGAAGGAAAGAGAGGAGCGTGAAGGCGCAAGCGCTCGCGACCCGCTGGACACGCGGGCGACACATCGATCCACGGTTCCACAACCTCTACCCCGCCCGCATCCCACCACTCTCCTCTTTTCCTCCCCCTCCTTCTTCTCCTCTTCTTCCTCTTCCTCCTAGACCACCTCCCTCATCCTATTCTCGTGCTTCTCCTTCGGGAACTCCTTGTGCTTTGTCCCTCCATCCACCGTCGTCTCCATCTACCACCCCCACATCCACCTCCGTCTCCTTTCCTTGATTAAACCGCGCTCGCTGCCGCCGCCGCCGCGTTGTTGCTCGTGAAAGTATCAGGCCGCTCGGGTGGCGCGGGGGATTTCCGGTTACGTTCCGGGGGGATAAAAGAGGGTACGGAGGTTGCACAGCTTGGCGCATTGCTAAGGATTAATAAGGTGATTTTTCGAGAATTTTTCTAGTGTTGCAGGTTGATGAGCAGCGTTGTCAAAATAATTATAATATGAAAAATTTGATAATCATCGCGCGTACATATTATTTATTTTGGGATTACAATTTGCAAAATCTCTCCTTCGCAATAGAGTTTATAAGATAATAAGTAAGAAAGGCCGATAGGAATGTAATTTCTGATCCTCTTTTATCAATTATTAAAGATATAAAGAATCTAATTCGATTGCATGTTGGAAAAGAAATTTCATCTCAAAACATTTAATTACGAATTGGATTCATATTTCAAGAACTAGAAAGAAACTAACATCAAGACTTTACGGTTAAGGGCGGAATTATGACTTTTCGGAATGTACCAACGGAAGTCAGCTTTGGACTTCAGATTTAATCGGCTAAACAGAAGTAAAAATCAGTCGGGATCGTTGTGCGATCATACCGCCAAAACCAAGACGAGAATATCCCTCTCGCAAATATCGATCTCGATCTTTGCCGGACGAAAATCAAGGGAACACTTCTCGCGCAATGTCCGTCGTACCTAGAGTATCGATTCCCTCTCGCACCTCCGCTTTGGAGGAGCTCGTAGTCGAGAGCGAGGAGGGGGTGAGTACTGGCCGACAGGCTTACTCGCGTCTCACGGACGACAAGAGGGTGATATATTACCACGAACTAGGACCCCACACCACTGCCAGCGCCACCACTACCACCTCCTCACGTTTCCTCCTCCCTCCTTTCTCTCCGTCGCTCTTCCTTCGTCTTCTTTCCTACCACCCACCGTCCCCTTTCCTTCCGCAGCTCAGTGGCGGCTCTTCAAACTACCCCTTTCCCCTTCTCCACTTCTTCCTCCCCCGTCATTCCTCCCTCGTCTCCGTTGTGCCCGTCCTGCGAGCTTTATTCGAAGGAAGATCCATCTCCATAATGGCCCCCACGCCCATAGACTTCTCACATGCTCTATCCGCATTGTATATACGTCATCCTGGAAACTCTCGAGCTCGACGACCACATGTACGTGTAAATAATATGTACATATAGGAGTATGTACCGGCTGTCTCAGGAATCGAGCACATTCCCTCGATGACGAGTTCGCCGTAGATTTTTAGTAGCGAAGTGTCATAGATTATGTTGGAATTAGATATTTTCGCGGACATGCGGTTATAATGCGCACCAATATTTGATTTCCGCTCTAAAAACTCTCTATACTGCGGAACAAATATATAACGTTGTACCTAAGAAAAAAAAATTCAATTTTAAATGCTATCTATTTTCACATGCATTTGACTTTTAATATTGATTATATAATTAAAGATTTTCGCATAATAATTATAAAATGATTATGAATATACTTTAATAGTTGGTAATTACGTAATCATTGATAATGCCAATTCATATCCCTTCGCATAAATTTCCGCAAAACCATAAAAAAATATAGGTATTATTAATATTTAATTAAATAAACTTAGAACTATCTTTTTAAACCAATTGATTGATAGTTAGTTGAAATCTAATGGAGAACAAAGTGTTTTTACTTCTCATTAAAATTCATATTAAAATTCAATTAGCCCTTTGTTTTCACTGATCAAATCACTTCACAATTTAAGTTTTGTCAGATGTCATTTTAACTTAAAGATCCTATATATTTACATATATGTGTGTGTGTGTGTGTGTGTGTGTGTGTGCGCGCGCGCGCGCGCGCGCGTGCGTGCGTGTGTGCATGTGCGTGTGTGCAGAGACGTCTCAGAGGGACCGATCGACTGACAGAAATCAGAGATTTTTTGGCACAACGCTCGAGAAATGTGCTCGTAGATCGACTTCGTCGGCTGATGACGTGTATCCCTCGGTGGCGTGCAAAACTCGGAGGGACTGACGAAAGAGGCGGGCGGGTGGCTCTTTGCGTTCGACGCATCCTAGAGCGGAGCGGACGAGCCCTTTTTCCGAACGCCTCTCACGGAGCAGATATCTACATTTGGGATTTCACGCAAGCATCTCGGAAACCGGAGAGCAGAGAGAGAGAGAGAGAGAGAGAGAGGAGAGAGAGAAAGCGAACGAGAGCCGGCTCGCCGGGAGTTCTCACGCTATACGTTGCATTCTGCCCACCTCTTATAATTCTTTCTTTGCCCTCCTACTCGTATCTCGGAGTATACCCGGCTCGACAGCGGCACGAACCTTTCGGGGGCGAAGCTCTCATTATGCGTGTCCAATCCACTCGCGAACGGCACGAACGGCTTCGGAGATCGCGAGAGCGTATTCCCCTGCCAAGGGGGATTCTAGTATGTACGGTAGTAGGTACATACGCATATCCTTCGTGAGCATAACATATATGTAGCTCGATTCTTCCGAAACTCCTGTTGCACATATGTGCCATCGAATGTTCTTAGAAAATTCACGTTAAAAAATTATGGCGACCATTTCTTTCAACATCCATCATTTGCATAATTGTTTTAATTCGAAAGGATTACATTGTACGAGAAACATCACCCTTGGATCCTTAGAGATTGATTTGGAATGCAATCTTAAAAGCGATCGCCATTTTTGCCACCCCCCCCCCTCTAAAATGTTGTTAGCAAAGTTTTCATCTTCTCGTCACTATGATTTCATCCCTCGGTCGCGGCTCGCACGATTTCGCAGTCACGGTCGTTCCTCGAAGAGCGAGAAGCTACAATCCACGGGACGGACGGCCGGCCAGTCGGCCGGGATTTAAATTCTCGCCGAAGGATAAAAAATTATGAAAATCCGCGGGCGCGCCGAGACGTATACACCTGCCGCCCGGGTTCGCAGGAGTTTTCCGCGACGTGAGTCGGCGGAGGGAGGCGGCGGCGGCGGCGGCGGACAGATTAAGCTTAGGAGGGAGATTTATGGGCGAGCGTGTAACGAGCAACTTTTTCATGGGATGCGCACGCCGGGGTTAGCCTCCGGGGGTGGGATTAGCATAAGATCCAGCAGCTGCAGACCGCGTCGAGGTCCCCGTCCGCTCCTATATATGCGTCGCTCTTCCCCTTGCGTTTTATTCCGCGCAAAAAGGAAGATTCCCCGCCGTTGCCTCCGACTTGACCCGGGACGACGTTCTCCCCCCGACGTGATGCCTCGTGAGAGATGCATCGTGATCGCTTCATCGAGACCCCGCAATTTAAGACGCTCCAGCCCCTTTCCCCCAAGTAACTGCAGTTATAGATTTAGTCCAATTTTGTTGCGAACGCCGGGTATCGATTCTTTTCCGTCTCTTTCTCTTTCTTCCTTTTTATCTTTATCTCGCTGGAGAGAGTTTATCGGTACTCGCAACAATGTTAATGGCAATAGATACGCACTCAACTCTATATACGTGCCGGTCAAGAGAGCGGCGGGTGCACTTCGAATGCGTTTCGGCTTTAGCATAATTGCTCGTAAAAGCCTGGCGTAATACGTCGATTACGCCGCCGCATGCCGCGGATCTACGCCACGGCTACTGACACCGCGCATCAATCGTACATCCCTGAATATTCAATTAAGTATCCTACCTTGCCCCCCCGTCCACCGTGTCTTCCGTCATTTTTCTCTCCTGCCTCCTTATATCCCGCTCTTCCGCAATCACTCTCCGACTCGCATCCATCCGCGGCTTCGATCATCGGTCGCGCAGGCAATTCGCCGTCGATCGCCATTAAATCGATACATACACCACGATCGATAATTGAAATTACTCCGCGTATCGCACGGAACTTTGTTTCGCTAAAGTCTGCAAGATTTGTATTACCAAATAATAGCTGGGAACGATACGTTAATTAGCGCCCGTAAGTAGATTACAAAAGAAATGATCACTAGATCATTCATCGCTAGGTTCGGGTAAAATCTCACAGACTATTGTTAAAACTGCAAATTGAGGCATTTCCTCGAGAACTATATATTTATGTTATAATTATATTGTGTGTAAACCTCCTGTTGCTCTTCTAGAGTTCTATGTTATTACGCGCTTGTTACGAATATTATTCTAAATGTGTACAATAATGCGTTTCCATTTTATTTTATAAATGCATGAACGCGTATTAATCTGAATTGCGACGACGGTAAGCTTCCTCCTCCTTTTGAAAAACAAATTATAGAACAATGCAGAATGGGTTTTTCGAAGAGAGAACCTTCGATTATTTCGTTAAATTAATGGGTGCATCTCGCGACAACAACGACAGCCGCGCACTTTTCCAAGACGACTGTCGTTGAGGATCTGGACCGATAGAGTGGCTGCGTCACGGCCATACGGACCGCTTCGGACCTCCTAAGGTCGGATATTAATGAGAGGATATAGAGACGGCCACCTCACACCACTCCGGATCTCGGCAGCAGACTCACGGATCGTCTCTGATGGAGAGAGGTTACCGAGGGGCCTCTACCTCCTCCTCCTCCCATCTCCACCTCGTGAGATGAGAGCCGAAGAGAAGCACCGGCATAGAGGAGGTCGAGGTAGGGAGGACCAGGGAGGGTCTCCACCCTACGACGAGACCGTGGAGGGAGGACGTCGTCGGGTTACGAGAGAAAGATGAAAGAGCGAGAGGGAGAGAAAGAGAGAGAAAGGGATGAGCGAGGGAGGTAAGAGGTAGGGAGGAAGAGAGACACAGAACGAGAGACAGAGGGAAGGTAAAGAGGTGGGGGGAGGAGACGGTGGAGGACGAGGACGAGGACGACCAGGAGGAAACCAGGAGGTCGGATGGCTTGGCGAGAGGCAGGGGGCGAAAAGGTGCGAGTGAGCGAGCGAGCGAGCGAACGAGAGAGAGAGAGAGAGAGAGAGAGAGAGAGAGAGAGAGAGAGAGAGAGAGAGAGAGAGAGAGAGAGAGAGAGAGAGAGAGAGAGAGAGAGAGAGAGAGAGAGAGAGAGAGAGAGAGAGAGAGATGAAAAGAGGGATGGAGAGACATACTGAGAGAGAGAGAGAGAGAGGGAGGACGAGATCTGGACCCCGCGTAGGAGACGTTCAATACTGTAGCAACGACGCCGAGGCAGCGCCATTGGCTACCATTTTCTCTCTATACCTTCTAGGCATACACCTTGTACTCTATTCCGGTCTACTCCACTTTATTCTCGCTTCGCTTCCATGCCCTCTCTCTGCTTCCCACTTCCTTCCCCACCTCGTCCTTTTCTCTCGTTGCGCTCTCGCGCCGTTCACGCGGATAGCGTACCCGGGATCGGGATGAGAAGAAGAAAAGCCTTTTTTCGCCTTCCCAATCGAATTCGTGGGATCAAACGTGGACCAGAACATTTTTTTTTTTTTTCAAAAACAGCGAGACATATTATTCATGTAACACATCTTGTACTACATCTTGTACTACATGTACACAAAAATTTGTTTTTTGTTTCTCATGTGTGCATATATTTATTCAAAAATTATATTAAAAATGAACAATAAACATTCCAGTCAAATTAATACAAAAATACTAATTATAATAATAATATAAAAATATTAATTACAAATTAATTGAGTGTGTGTGTGTGTGTGTGTGTGTGTGTGTGTGTGTGTGTGTGTGTGTGTGTGTGTGTGTGTGTGTATGTGTATATATAAATTTTTGTGTTTCTAAATTTCATAAAAGAATTTTAATAATTTCTCATTTGTTTAGTACAATTTTTGATAAGTTTAATTGTTATTGATAATGTATCATCTATAATATTTCTCTCTCTCTCTCTCTCTCTCTCTCTCTCTCTCTCTCTCTCGCTCTCTTCAATTTTTTACCCTTCTAGTTTTTTACGCATTATCTGTGATTATATATTTTTATCATCTATATACGTTATTATTTATCGGTTACAGTAATTTATTCATGTTTATGACCAAGATACTCCATAACTTTGGACGGTTTGAGGATGCACTCACGTTACTTCGAGATCACTTGGAGTTCCACCCAATTAAACTCCTCTCAATGTGTGTACAAGCACGTAATAATATCTATATCCACTTCCACTTCGCGCCTCTGTAATTTTCATATCTTGCTCTATTATTATTTGCTACTGTAACAATAATACATATCTTAATCACTTTAATTCTCACAATTAAATATTCTGCTCATATATTTTCAAACATCTCGATTTTTTTATAATCCCGGAATGCGGCATCGTTATGTAATAAAAATTGTTTACATCTTTTTGCATTACTTTAAAAAAAAAGAGAAAGAGAAAACGAGAGGGAAATAGAGAAGCCTGTTGATTTGCCATCATCGCGAATGCATAACTTCCGAAAAGCTGAACTAACGATGTAAAATATCATCGGTTACAATAACTTTCTCAAGTTTCTTTTAAAGTGGAAGAGAAAACGAAATACCAAAAAGAGAACAAGACAAAAAGGTTTCCGTTATAAAAATTACACGAATATTCGTAAAGGAAGATACATCGAGAAAGTTCGAGTGCTACCCCACAATCGACCGCCATGCTCGTGAAGTGCATGCTCTTTTCCGGCCGTCGGAAATTTTTTTCTTTCATTTTATCAAATAATTAACGGACGTTACTTACACGTGAGTGAACAATGCATGCACCGCACTTTTGCCAAGTAATACTACAGCTATGTTGATATCCCGCGGAAATGGAAATAGTTGTAATTTTAATCAACCCGATGATTACGCGGTGCACTCTCTCGCCGGAGTTCGTGTATACGATGGACAATAATTTTGCTGTATATACGATAGATAAATATACGATCGCGTTAAACAATGCTCTTCTACGATGGTCTTCTTGAATGCCATTAATATATACCGTCATATATCTCAGTTCTGAGACAAAATGCTGCGTCTCCCATATAACGTGTTGTTCGCCATACTGATTTGTTTGTATTTGCATCTCTATCCCGTTACTCCTCATTTTCTTTATCTAACTAGATCAATCGAACTAGATAAATTTAATTGATTGAAAACACGTAATTTAAGAAATCAAATGGATCCGTTTTTTCAAAATAAAAGTCATCAAAAAGATTTATTTCTATAAAAAAAAGAAATATAAATAATAATTGTAATGATCGTTATGTTGAATCTGCATTTTTTCCTCCTCGCTATTTCTGTAACTATATCAAACATTTTCATTTATTTGTATAATTACGATCTAATAATCGAGACTGTACTGTAATTATGCTATCTCATTGGTATTTATAACGCGTCGTCAATCCCCGATAATGACGCGTTTTCCAGGCAAATCGTAACAATTGCACCGCGAACCCCTGGACGCCCCATTGTATATACCGCGGCGAAACAATCCGTAGCAAATTAGCGTAATTCACATATAAAACTTTCTCTTTCTCTCTCACAAGCATTACGTACGGTCTCCTCGTGCTCGTCCGCAGCTTCTCGGAGTTTTCTATAGATTTTAAGGACACGGATCTCGTAACGTGACTCGATAATTACCGCAATCACGGAGAGCGCCCTTTCGTTAGTTCGGCCATATGCTGCGGACTGGTACATCCCGAAGGTACAAAGACTCTCGAACTACCCGACTGTAAAACTTCCTCTCTGAATGGCGTTACTTTTTTTCTCCCCTCGGTTCTCCCCGCGAGGGAACTGCGAGGGAATCTTCCCTGGAGGTGGCCCAAAAAACGAAATGGATTTCTCCGCGGGCTATGGTGGCCAAAAATGCGGCAGTGGTGGCGCCTGTCCGATTCTGCACTTGTCAATTAAAGCCTTCGAAACGAAAAAAAAAAAAACTCCAGAATAAATACGGATGCGGATTACCCGAAATGAGTCTAGTATTTACGAGGCTATTTTTTTCGTTCTAAAAATTCTCGAATACAAAAACTACGAGTGAACTCGCCCCGTTACGCGGTGATAAAATGAGAGAATGTATATGTTGTTAATTTAAAATATGTTTTATTTAGTAAACATTAACTCGCGCAACAGAGTTCTTATAAAAAGCAGAACACACGAAAATGTGTATCGCTTCGATATTCGATAGTTTTCAATCTACAGCATGTACAATACAATAATAATATTTACTATTTTATCAAATAGATAATTTTTACGTCTAGCTGCGTTGCAATCATACAAAACATGAATATTATTAATATGAAATATTCATATTCACAACAGAGTTATGAATCTTTCAATACACTTTAATAATTAAATACTTCAAATAGGTATTTTAGTTATATTATTTTTTCATTTCAGAAAAATAAACAAACATTTCCGAAAGTTTTAAAAATTATAATTTAGTTTGTAATTCGGTAGATTTGTTACCAAGTTAACTTGAAAAAGGAAACAAATCAACAAATTATTCTTTAGCTGCAATTTTTATACCTTCCCACGATTTCTTCCTTTGAAAGTTCCGATTTAACATTATAGCTAAGGAATGGACCTTATATCACATCGAAAAAAGGCACTTACATTTTATACGGGATAAATAAGTTTTAAATCTATACAAAGTTATCTAGCAGTTATTGCGCGATTTAATTAAGACTATTATTTATGAGAGCGAAATGATTTCGATAAAGTACAATATATGGAACTTAAAGAGTGAAATTGATCTTCGCCTTAATGTTTTACAAGCTCATGAATACATTCTAAGAATTTTCAAACTTACAATTTTTTGACAATTAATTATTCTAAAGAAATTTAATTCTGCTAAAAGAAAGACTTTCATTTAATTCATTTAATATAATTAAGATAATACATACAGATAAAATCCTGTATATATATATATATATATGTAATCCTGTGATATATAATACATAAAACATTACTAAAATCATCGTTCTTTCAAAAATATTACGACCTCGTTTTATGCCATAAACATGTTCCATTTTATGGTTGGATATCAAATTATAATTAAAATAAAAGCTATTTTTGTTAAAGCTTTGTACATATAAAGTAATCATTTATAAAATGTATATTAACATATTGATGATTACATATTGATGATAACATATTGATGAAGAGAATGATACATAGAAAACATTTCCACAAACAAAAAACCCAATGTTTTTTTTTTATAATTTTTTGCGCTATTCTCAAATTATTGTATACAATTGTAAAAAATTTTGTTTGCAGCATTTATTTATCTAATTCCATCATTTTTTGCTATTCTTCCTTTATTTCTCAAATTAACTTGTTTTCTATATAACAATTATCGACAATTATATTAGCGCTTAGACTCTTTCTTTTCCTATTTATCATGAAAGTTTTACGTTTTATTATTTGATTCTAATTTTTCATCTGTCTTACGTGTATCAATATTTTCTATGAACATAACTTCATCCGAATTAACTGTGGTTTTATTGCTTGATGACTCCTCTTTCTTTTTATTAATACTGATAAATGTAGCTAACATATTCTGTCGAGATTTTTCCGAAAAATGTTCTCCTCTCCCTACAGAGATTAAAGTTGCTCGTTTAGGAGGTCTTTGTAGTGGAGGTAATTTCGATATAACGGGGGTTTGATCGACTTTTAATTGTTTCTTAGTTTCCTTTTGATTGAATTTCGCTGTCGCTTGTTCTTTTGTCTCTTCTTGATCAGATCTCGTTGTTGATTGATTTTTCGTTTCTTCCTGGTCGGATTTTGTCAATTGTTTTTTCATCTCTTCCTGTGTGATTTTCTTAGTGAATTGAGTAATAAGTGGTACGTGTTTCTTTTCTTTTTCTTCCTTTTCTTCCTTCTTATCAGCTGGAATATTTTCAGTGTCGCCTTTCCGATTTGATCTCAAATACTTCCAGCTGTTAGGCAACGATAAGTTGGTATCGGGAAAATATTGTTTTCGAATATGCTCCGGAACATACCAACAAGATTTGAGATGCATCGGTCCCTCTTCAGGACATGCTATCTTATTAGCGATTTCATTGATCTTTGACAATACGCTAACTTTCGACAAATAACTCCCATCATTTCTGTTCCAGAATGTTATAAACTCTCTCATAAGAGTAAGTCTGCCGTCTCTGTTTCCATGCACTAATCGGATCAAATCGGGCACAGCTTCATCAGGAAATTTAGTCTTCTTTGATCCTCTCATAGATTGTTGAGAAGGTGTTTTACATTGAACATCAGCCGAAATATCCTCTTCTGGTAATTCTGTCGATGGAAATATTATCGGTATATTACTAACCCAAGCTTGTCGCGCTGATAAGAACTCTTTGATCTTAGCAGGAACTGAAACAAATTTGAATTTGTGATTATACATAACTGTAAGACAGATAATAGAATATAATAATATAATATGACATAATATAATGTAATATAATATTATAGTGTAATAATTTTTATATTAATTCTATATATTATATTAATACATATCTGTAAATAACATATACTCACTAGATTCCGGAAATAAATTGTCCGGTCCTTGCCAGATGCATCCAATTATTTTTGGCTTAAGTTTGTAGGTCTTTGCATTTCTTTCGGCTTCAAATTGCTCTCCCAATATTTTCAGTTTTATCTTCTGTGTTTGCGGCGACTGTAACAGAAACATATACTTTGTACTGATCTCTCTGTATTTTAAACTGTAGGGTTTACTTACTTACTTACTTATACTTATAATTTTTTAAATAAGAACAATTAAATAAGAACATTTTTTCTGTTTTCATCATTATAATATACTTACCATATCCTCCATTTCTTCTTCATCAGCTCGCGCTTCTTCATCAGACAAATATCTAAAAGTACAAAACATTTTTTTTTGTTTTATTTTTAGAACACCTTTTCCAAATATCAAAAATTAAATAATAAGGAGCATACAAGCAAAAATGATATGTTCATGCAAATGTTTATCGTTAATAGAGAAAAGTAGATACATAAATAATTGATAAACAATACATAAATAAATGATAAATAAAAAACATATACGTTTCGATCTTATATTAAGTCATCTTCAGTGTGAAAATTAAAAATTAAAAAACAAGACTTAAATTATATTATAACGATGATCTTAGTAAAAGCGCTCAAGAAAGATATAATCAATTCGGTAAAAATGTATAAGTAAGATTTGATTGAAAAGTATAAATAAAGTTCAGTAAATTGTTGAAATATAAAAAACTAGGCAGATATTTCGCAACGCAAATATAATACATTCGATGAATTAGTATAAATAAAAATCAGTTAAAATGTAAAAAAAGTTCAGTCAAATTATAAAAACAGAATTATAATTACGTATTTTTTAATATGCAAAAATAGACGATACAAGCATTAAATACTTATGTATGTAACAATTAAAAAATTATTATTATTATTATATTCTGTTAAAAAAATTATTTATGGCACATGAAAAGAAATCAACATTATTTGAAATATTTCGTATTTAGTTTAATCTCGATATATATTTAATCAATTTTATTTACCCGTGAGGAACCATGAATTCATTATCGACGTCGTATTCGTTTTCTTCCATATTTTCTTCATCTTTCTCATCATCTGATCCTTTAAGAGATTCACCAGGTTCTTCTTCTTCCCATTCGTCATCAGAATCGACTTCATAGTCAAACCATTTCTGGAAAATAAAACATATTTTTTTCTTATATAAAGATACACAACATACTATCTTTTGTAATTCTCATAAACATAAAGCTTTGTATAATAATCTTATTTTTCACTCTCGAACTATACAAAATCTTTTATTTCTCTATCTAATTATATCAAGAATAGCTTCACATTGATAAAGACTATTGTATCTTAACTGTAATGAGCCAGTTATCGTTCTGTGGATATATGAACTAATCTAAAAAAATAGTCAAATAGTCAATGAGAAAAATTCACCTCTTTTTATCATATTATCAATTCCCATTTATTATAAAAATGACAGAAAATAAATGTTATAAGCAATAGGGATAATATAATTCCAATTTATGCAGTCTTTGTTTAATGTTTAATTGACAAATTTAGCTGCCATTATTTAGCGCTTATTCCGAAAACGCATCGATCTTGCAATGCGTGTTTCTA
Organism: Pogonomyrmex barbatus; assembly: GCF_055798465.1. Taxonomy (NCBI): domain Eukaryota; kingdom Metazoa; phylum Arthropoda; class Insecta; order Hymenoptera; family Formicidae; genus Pogonomyrmex; species Pogonomyrmex barbatus. Next base: position 4,664,034 of record NW_028297171.1, on the reverse strand, counting down.
AGTGTCTTACACAGATTTCAAGTAATTTAGAATTTTAGACAGCTTGATGATCACATTATCGTATAATTTTTCTGAATTTGTCAACTAACTTATCTTGGTTTCGGCTACAAAGAATCTTGTTGGAATTTATAATGAAGCAGGACGTCCATATCAAAGCAACTTCCTCAACAAGCGATATCTCGGCTTTGCAATCATCTCCAATGTGGTGGCCCGCACGCATTCCCGATTCTCTTAGTCACGAAGCTGTAGTCGGCCGCTGACCGTTCTATCAAAATGTAGATTCAAGTTTCTCGGCATTTTTCGTTTCCGCGACGGTCTCGGTGAAGTGCTGAAACGCCACCCGATTGTTTTCGCCGGTTAGTCGCGGATCAAAGATAGGCCTCGTTGCGGAAATATCGTAATGCGTAAAACCGCTCTTTCGAAGTATCGATCCCTGACAAATGTGATGTGGTATCATCGTGAAAAGTACGAAGTTTCGCGGTATATAATTACACTTTAGCCGCTTGGTTAAACGGTACAATATACCGCTTATTATTCGCGTGCAACTTGGTAGCTTATATTAAGTAGCTATTTTCACCTTTGCGTTCGCGACGCTCTGGAGTAGCTTGTTGAGTAGCTATTTTTGTGATTACTTTTTGCTCTTAACGATTTTGCGTTAAGAGACGATTAAGGCGGGATGAATTGGCTGCGTGCTATCGCATATGCGCATTATCGGGTTGCCACTTTTGAATGATAACAGTCGCATGTCCAACGAAGTGTGATAATTTCAGGCATATAATTGAAATCAATTAGTTTGAAACAGGTAATAAAATTCATCGCGATAGTACGGTATTCCTCGCCGAAAAATCGATAAATTTCCCTCTCCTCCCCCTCCCCTCTCTCTTTCTTTCTCTCGCCCCTTCCCTCTTTTCTCTTTGCGCCGCGGTGCGAGATATTCTTTGTTCGATAAATCAACGTCGATTTCATCCCTACGTGAGCATCAATTACAAGACTCTTCTTGAGACATTAATTTATTATCGGGGAGAAACGTAATCTCACGGGCGATTGATACACTCGTCGCTGAGACGAGTAACACAAAAACAATCGCCGGTTCATCGCTAATAAATAAAAAAGGAAAAGAAAGAACGAAGAGAAAGAGTGTATGTTCAAGCAGCTTTTGGCAGCGATACGAAGGTACGTATAACCGTCTCGCCAATAATTAATACGATGTCCCAGATCTCAGCCGTATTTCTTTTTAACTGTGGATTCCTTAATCATCTTCAAGCCGATTTCATATGCTCTATACGAGCGTATCGAAGTGCTAAACATTTTTTAATTATACGAATGATTTAAAACAACGGAACTTCAAATGTACTTTACTTCAACGAATAACCACAGCTAAAGACCATATCTCCAATATTGAAAATTAATGAGAAAAAGATAATAGAAAATAAAAGATATAAATATCAGATATAAAATTTTCAATCGGAAAGGATTAATTCGATATTAACAGAAAAATTCGATATTTTAAAAAAAAGAAAATTGATTTGTACGCAAACTGTAAAACTGTGTTGCTAATTTTCCAAATGTAATTAGAATAACAGCGCGCGCGTATGTGTGTATTTGTGTATGTGTGTAAAAGCACTATAATACTTTCTAAATTTGTAGAATTAAAAATGATTACTTCCCAATTACTAACGCACGATTGATAAACTATACCACTCACATTACTCGCTGATTTTACAATCAACATCCGCTTTTACGGTTGAAATTAATCCGGTGTCACAGTCATTCCGATTAGAGGCGTGAAAAATTCAGAACAGATTTACACCATCAACGAAGGCACCTTCCTCACGTATGCATAAACGCACGCGTGCACGCACGCGTGCACGCACGCAGGCGCGCATACATGCGTGGAAGGATGATGCGAGATGCACATGCCCAAGAAGAAAAGCGCAGTTATCGGCCCGAGGGCGCGATGGATGTGCTCAATGTTGCGCCGATGCACGCCGCAAAGCGCTTTACATTATTTACAGCGTGTTGTCGCCCGGCGGGCCATCTGTAATGGCTGTTTTATGCCCCATTAAGATTACGACCGGTGCTCCTCGTAACGTCGTGCACACCGTAGATTAGGCGGCCCGGCAATCGAACTGATTTATTTTCCGAATATTCGGTTAGACCTCCTGCACTTCGTTATTGAGTTAGCGTGACGACGGCCACTCCGCCAAAATGGAAATCTGAGACCCCCGGTTCCACGTGAATTGTCATTACGTGGAACGAATGATATAATTCTAGAAATTCAGATATCAGTCGCCCACTTGCGAGCGAACGTTTGTAAAGTTGCAGTTCAACGAAATAAATATTAAAAAAAAAATATATATATATACATTTAATGGAGAGGAGATACCTACTTTTCTAAGAAAATTTAAAAAATCGATTTTTTTGGTCATTTTTAATTACATACTTCTCTTTAAGGAGAAAAATTAAGAGACGATATCGATATTTTTTTTTTTTTTACAAAACTAATGATGAAAACTTGATATATCGTAATTAATAAAAAAAAATCTGAAAAAAATCCTAATAAATTTATTCCCATACGCAAAACTGATAATCAAACAAATAATCAATCACATTTTCTATAAAAATGTGACAATTGTTAATAAGTGCGGTCGAATTTTTAATTTCCCAGAAAAAAGATGGCACGTGCACAACATGTAACTATTCGTAATTCAATGCACGTAATTCAATGCGTTCTAAAATGCGTCTTTCATAAAAATCATGCACATGTTATCGCCGAACGCATAAATTTCACGCAAAGTGGATTAGTGCCAATCGGCTTAATTACAATATACATTTTATATAATGTCACACTTTTGAGGCTATACATTCGTTTCATCTGCAATACATGACAGATAAAACAAATCTTTTCTTATGAGTTGTTTTACATATAAAAATAAAGTCCACTTAAATGCAATAAACTTTAATAACAAAACCTAGCAAATTTGAAAAAAAGATAATTATGATCAAGACAATTTTAGAAATCCTTAATAACGAAAAAATATTCGTGTAAGAGGAGATTTCAAATGTGTCCATAAAAAAATAGATAAAAAAATTATTTTTAGTTTCGATTCAACCTTCAGAAAGAATCAAATCGAGCTGCCTGACGAGAACCTGCAATGTGATATACGGTCGATGGAAATTGATACCTGATATATGGCGCACAGGTACTGAAAGGGTTAAAGCTACGCATGTGAGTTGCTCGCGAAAGCGCAATGTTCGCGGAATATTACGTAGCGTATACGAACGTCAGTGTGAGATATCGTTTCTCTGGACACAATAAAACACGAAATCAATCCGATATCCGCGCGTGCTAGTGGATTAGATGTCGGTATAACCGTGGATATTTCTATCCTCCTCGCGTATCCTCCTTTTCTTTCTTGTTAAATCTTTTGACCATGCTTTCTCATGTGGCTTCTATCTATATTATGTTCACGTTATTATTTTATATCATAAATATATAACACATCTATTCCTATATTTTTCTTGAAACTCGATATCTTTCAAAACTCAATTACTATATCTAAGAAATTTGAGAAAAGCTTCTAAGAAATATCGTAATCTCTTTCAGGCATACTATGTTTATCTGTTTATTAGATGAACCCTTGTAATCTGAATGTTCGGCAAAAACATTACGTATAATATAATAATGCAAAAGTAAATAAATACAAGAGTTCCTCTATTAGAGAAAAATAATTTTACTTTTTGCTCTTTTCCTCTCTCTCCCTGATTTCATTCTCGAAACGGACACGAGCGCAACTCGCGAAGATATATCGGATCGCTCGCGGCCGCCAGATAATAAAATGAATCCGCCAGATAAACGTGCTGTCGATGGATCACTGTGTCGTCACTAAGCCGTGGTCTGTTTTTCATAATGCACCATAAACCGCGATAACTATACCTTTTAGCGCCGCTTCCCCAATCTAGAATCGAATATCTACGTCAACAGACGCCGAATTCTCGTGTGAAAATAAAAAAATTACAGATATTACCGCCAAGTTCTCTCGTGTACAATATTATATCTTCATTTCTTCAAATAGCTGGAGATATACTCCTTATGTATTTATCTCATTACGCATGATAACGTTATTAAAGAACAATTTTTATGTTTTTTTTTTTCTATGCATTCGTTAATGCAACTAATTTGTAAAGTAAAATTCTAATTGTATGTGTGTGTGTGTGTGTGTGTGTGTGTGTTTTGTTTGTGTATTTTAGAATCGTAACTATGAAAAATTACCACTGACACCGATAATCGTATAATCCCAAGATTGATATAAAGATACGTCGACGCGTTTATCATCTCTTCAGGATGCAACGAGGAAATGCCGCAACACGTTTAATCCCCAAGATCGTTTACAGTGTATTTAATATTTCAAACAGAGTATCTAACATCCCTTTGATTCTTAGTGAGCGCCGATTATATCCAAGAATATAATATAGAGATTATGCCTGTGGCACAAATGACCCAAATTTAATCTGATCGTTATAACAATAAACCACAATAAAGTATAGATTGAGATGCCTAGCCTATTCTCCGTCTTATTAATTTTTTATAGAACTTTTGCCCAAAGATAAATTTCTCTGAAAAATTTTTACATCTTTATCTACACCTATGTCGTGTTATTTTCCGACCAACCACAGATCATGTCCGAATTATCAAAATGAGAAACAATATGTGCAATGTCATATCTGAGGTCAACCTCACACCGATAAAAAAGAAGTCGAACTCCTAATGACAGTGGCTCTTGGATGAGACACCTTTATCGAAATTCCATGTCGCGTTCTAGGTCAAAGCCATCAGCAAAACGCAACAGACTACGCGCGAAATTATCGATTCTCGTTTTGCTTTTCGATGTGTTTCGCTTTTTCTCCTTCTCAACGGTAAAGCAATTCGTGAAGATTTCTTCTTCGGGTCAATGGCTGATGATAGATATTCATTACCAATGAATTTTTGTTGGAAGACAACCAATGTTGAAAAATTCATAAAAAAAATATATTCTAGAGATGATCACTTAAAAATGTCTCTGATTCTATTAATTTGTATAATATAATGTATGTAATATATTTGTATATTATAATGTATGTAATTTGTATAATACTATATAATGTGTGTATTATATTTTTGTATTATATCGTTATAAATTATATCGTTTCTATGCAGAAGAAAATTCGACTTTTGACTGATATGTTTTGAAAGCATGTGTGACTGATATGTTTGGAAAATAACTCGGTCATATGCCTGTGAATCCTGAACTTTTATAAGAGAAAGAAAATGTATACATATGTTCTATAAACATATGTACACTTAAAAATCGATATTCATTTCACAAAGGAGTAAAATTGGAAAAATTTTGTGATACGAAACCAATCATGAAACTTGACACAAACACAGTAAAATAGTAAAGTAAATATGAAGAATAAAATGTGAAGAAATGTAATTAAAATCAAGTAACTAAATGAGTAGTCCTGGCTAAACATCAGAAAATGGATCCGAAAATGGATCGGTGTGTCCACTTGCTACCCATACAATCTCACTTTGACAATAGAATAACATTGTTCGTCAGATTTCTTTGGATTTTACTTCATACCATGTCTGTGTCAAATTTCATGACGATTGATGACAAAATTTTCTCAATTTTGCATACTTCTTTTACAGTAATAATTTATCATTTATGTCCATTTCTACATATACATTAATTTCGCATTAATCTATTCTTTTTTTAATTCTTAAAATTAGAAAAAGATAAAATGTAAGTTTAAATTAAATCAAGTTAAATTTAATATATCGGTGGAAATGGACATTAGTCGGTCCGTCTAATTATTATAAATATCTAATATATATATATATATATATATATATATATATATATATATATATATATATAAATATTCTTAACAATTTCAAGATCACAATATTTCTATGTTGTTATATGTGCAACCGATCGAACAGTTCTTCCCGAATTATATCATAAATTGAAATCGTTAATATATATAGCAGCCACGTGCACGATAGAACTGCGGTATCCTCGAGACATGCCTGAAGAGGGTGTTCTCTCTTTCTCTCTTTTCCGAATCCGCGCGACGCGATTCGTTCAGCAAAATCGGTGCTGATAGCCAGCATCGGAGTATCACGATTATCCGGCGCGCTGCCCGATTAATTTGCATCTCGAGGGACCATAAATAAACGAGCTAATTGCTCGATCAGTAGGGATGGGATCAAGTAAGATGTGTATCGATCGCGAGTTACGAATCAACTTTGCAACTCGTTTCGTAGGACTTAAATGACTGTAAAAATATTCTTATTATAAAAAGAATTGATCTTGAATATCTAAAATAGAAAGGTGAATTTGAAAATTTAGATTTTGACAAAAGAAGTCGGATCAAGTAGTGCTGGAATGGGTTTAGAAAAATTACAATTTTATGTGGATCTTCCAATAAATAACACAAAAAATAACAAATAAAAAAATTTCATTTTGACTTTGAAATAAAACTAGAAATTTCGTGTAGATTTCTGAGGGCTAAAACAAATATAACCATCAAATTTATAAATTATAGGAGGATTCAAAAATAACAAATTCGAAAAAATAGAAAGTTCGTAAAAAAGCATACAAAAAGATTATATAATTATATATAAAAAAGCATAATGCATATTGTATGTTTATAAAAAAATATATATAATTGTTATTACTACTACTTATATTCACGTGAGGGGATTATAAACTTCAAAAACTAAAATTTCGTGGCTTTTTATCCTCAAGGCACTTTTTTATAATCTTCTTTTTTCATTTAAATATAATTAATTATAATTGTTTTTTTATATATAATAAAGTGCAATAAACGTATAATACACATTATATGCTCTTTTATGTACAACTAAATAATTTTTTTGTATTTTTTTTTTGCGAATATTTTACATGTTATCTTTCAATTCTGATATGTTATATAAATTTGATTATATTTATTTTAGCATTTAAAAACATACACAAAATACTCTCGTCTTGGAAAATAAAAAAAGTTAGAAAAAAGTATTCATAAACAATGGTTAATTGTGCATTTACATAGATAAAATATATCTTTCTTGTTTTGTTTCCGTATATATCATTGCTGTGAAATCTTTTTTAAAGATTTAGACGAATACGTTCATTATCTATTTGGCTTAACGTTTCTTTGATAATATATTACATTATAATAAGATAATAGATTTTCTTGATATATAAATATCTCAAACTTCCAAAAATGATTGATGTCTGCCTCGTCATGAAACCTAAATCGAACCTAACGAAATCTGTTTCTGAAATTTTATCCATTTGACCGTAAGGGAAATTTGCAACTATTGATACTTAAGTCCATTCCTACCATAAGCTAACAGAAGATAAAACTAACGAGTCGCCGTTGAGAACGGTGGTGCCGGTGAGCTCCCTTGGTGTTCTGGAACGAGCCAACGACGTGCGCGATCGCCAAGTCCCTGGGGATCGGCCGGATGATGGTACGATGTGGTACAAACTAATATTTTTATCTCGAGCGTCAGTTCTCCTCGATGTCCCACACGCTCTCGTCGTTGTCTTCTCGCTAGGGATAGAATCGTATTCAACCACCAGTTGCAGTCTTGACACAACCACCGATAACTCGTGGTTATCGTGGTGCTTTCTGTATTTCCTTCCTCTCGACTTCGGATGCGCGCAAGTTTCGAAGCGTCTCGCACCGGTATACGCATTCGTCGCTGCACTAACTTCGCAACTTTCGAAAAACTTTGTAATTGAAAGGTCCACTCGATGGTTCACGAAAAGAAATCGCAAACGCCGGCGTCGTAGATTTCTTAATAACGTAACATTCGTGACACTTTATAACGACACCGGTTCCCCATCGTAAAAACACGAAGAACTCGTACAATTGTATTATGATTATAATCTAATACAAACGGTTCTTAGGTTCAAGATTTATCGTGTTGAATATATAGCCGTTACCAAAGTGCCCTTGTTGCACGCAGATCGTGATACGATGATCGACAGATGTTGATATTGGAAAATACGGCCGAGTCAATCTTGACTAATAATGTAAATGTCAAAATCGTTATTTTAAAAGTTATTGTCGTGCGTCAATTCATATGAAAAGTGCATCTCTGAGTGATATTGACTTCACAATCTTGATTTAATCCTTCAGTATCATGATTGAGGAAGCCTCGTTCAATGTGAGTATATGTACACAGCGCAAAATTGCTTATTTATGCGATATACTTTGAATTCGACAATCATCACTGAAATGCATATATATCTGTGTGTTTCTTTGTCATCATTGTAAAAATAAAATTCCGTACAATCATCTTGTCTACGAACGGAATGTTGACAAAGTTCTTCCAAGACAAATCAAAGATTTAAAACCGAATTAAATCCAGAATTTATAAAATATCTGTTGACACTTATTTACAGATGATGGATGAACTATTCTCCTCCCTGAGCACAACGGAAACCAGCCTCGAGAGACAGCTATTTTCTGCCAGGACGACTCTAACTAACGATTATGAAAGTTCGTGTACGACTTCGCTCTGCGACGCTTTCGAAATACTCGACAATCAGTTAAACATCACAAGTCCGATTGATTGCTACACTGACTTAAATTGTTCTTCTTCTTCTTCTTCTTCGCAATCGTCTTGGAATGACTGGTCGATCACTAATACACCTACATCCTCAGGTACACATTTTCTTATATATAAATATGTAACAATAATTTAACGATAATACTATTAAATTTAATAAAATACAATATTATTCTCATTTATTACAAAAGAACATGTAAATTATATATGATTCTTATTGCGTAAAATCCAGAATTGTTTTTAATAGTGTACATGTTCTCTTGCAATAAATGAAAATAATATTGTATTATTAATAAATTTTATTAAATTTAATAGTATTATCATTTTTTTTTAATATGCATCGAACAGGTTGTTTGAGCGAACTGGGCGAATTGGAGTTGGATTGGTATCTGGAAAGAACCTCAGACTTGGGTCTACCAGAAAGAACACCACTGTGCACCGCTGGATGCGAAGGGTTTCTACATTTGCCACCTCTATCGAATCCGCAACAAATGCCACAATATGAATACGAAAAAGAACCATTGCTAGTACTCGGCATCGATTTACGAGCATTGGATAATACATTAGAAACAAATACGATAGGTATGAGATATACACTGTTGCTATAAAAATATTATTCGTTATTATTTTAAGCTTCTCAGAATAGCATAAAAAATTAACTGATAAAACTACAGAATTTTTTCCACTTATAAAAAATATCTATTGATTCTTGGATCGCATATTAAGATATGAAGGATATTATAAATGACGCTATTTAAAATGCATCCTTATTTTAATGAAGTGTAAAGATGATTGCATTTCGTTACAGATTATAACAACAATCAGTTAGACGACGGTCTCCTAATCTCGTCAGAAGCCACTGCTGCTTTAGCAACACACGATTACACCAATCGCAGTTTAATAAATGCAGCCGAAGATCGATGCTTCCCGTGTACCTACCAGGGATGTCTAAAGGTAAACTTTTTGATATAAGAAATCCTTATTTTTTTGGTTATTTCACTAAGTTAAACATTTAAAAAAAATAATTATAACTTCATTAAAATCATCATTATACTATATCATTAAATCTTTTTATGAAAGATTAACAAATATTACATTAGCTCTAATAAGAAATATCAGATTAAATCTTAAGAATTTAAAGATTGAATCTCAATCAAAATATATCTTTTTTTTTTGTTTTAGGTTTATGCTAAGGCTTCTCACTTGAAAGCTCATTTACGCCGACACACCGGCGAGAAACCATTCGCGTGTACTTGGGCCGGTTGCGTTTGGCGTTTCAGTCGATCGGACGAACTGGCAAGGCACCGACGATCGCATTCTGGCATTAAACCATACTCGTGCGAGATGTGTTCAAAAAGATTCGCGCGTAGCGATCATCTGGCCAAACATCGTAAAGTGCACCGCAAAAATACCTATCCATTATTTCACGGAGCTAGAGGATTACGTGGCAGCAAAGTGAACGTTTTACAGTCATAAATCTTTCTTCCCCCCCCCCTCCTATATGTCTTTTAGAATTTCCTCTTAATTAATAAAGCAAACCAAAGTTTATCTTTAAGGAGATGAAACAATGCTGCGGCACAGTTTCTATATAAATTGATAAATAAAGTACTTATAAGGTGATTCTATTTAAAGATAATTATTGTAACAAAATATGTGCCAAATTATTAATATGAAAAATGGTGATTCTTAACATCGGCGGCTAACCCTTTCCTTGGTTTTTTAATATGACTCAATATATTTACCTATGTCCTGTTTGAGAATCACCAGTGCAAGCTTTAATGAAATGTATTTTTCATGTATTCTTACAACAATCGAGAGCATTTATAAATTTTTAAGATAATGTGTATGACACAAATTTATTCGACTGAACAAACAAAATTAATAAAATTTTTAATCAAATAAAAAATTCATTCAACTTAGTATTAACACGTCTAGTTCCTACTAGCGACTGTTACATTATTTCAATAAAATATAATCATTGTAAGGAGTAATGACAAATCCTAGGATAAATACATTAGTTTGTGTCTGATTTTTCACAGGTCTTATATCGATTAAGATATCTTTTGTAAGAATAATTTTATGCAATTTTTTGCAAAACAGCAATTATGTATAAATAATATTTTAATAAGTATTATATATTATATAACAGAGTTAATATCTCAAAATGATACTACTATAAACCGTTAAAAAATGTTCCCATAAGAACTATCCTATTAATTAATTTGCTTACCTCGTCTTTCACAAACGGCCGCCGGGAATTTAGAACGTTACTTCGTTTCTGCCACGTGCCCCAATATGGAGGACGACGATTTTCATTAAACTGCAATAATTTTGGCCGGTGCTTCTCCAAGTTGTGCGTGTCTGTTATCATGTTGGAGCTGCCATCGTTGTCGTCGTCTGCATTAACAATTAATATTTATTAAAACATTAAACAAACTATATGAGATTTATATTATATAGTTTTATTACAATGTGATATTTACCTAATAAAATAATATCATCGTCCTTTGTTTCGAGCGGCCATGTTTTGGAAGAAAAGCGTGGTACAATTCTTCCTTTCTTAATATCTTCAAGATACAATTCGTTTTTATCTAAATCTAGATTGCATTTTTCATCTAACAATAATTTCTCGTGTTCACTTAACACTCGTCGATAAATCGGAGCAATTCTCATATCAGCCTTTATTTCAAACGGCATAAAATTGCTCACTTCAACGATATTCTCTTCTTCCACCAATTTAACTTCTTGCTTTTTAGGAACAAAAAAACTAGCAAAATTTGAAGCAGCTTTCTGTTTCTTACGTTCAGCTTCCAATCGTTCTTCTTCTTTTCTTTTTTTCTCTTCTTCCTTAGCTTCTTCTCGTTTTTTTCGTTCTTCTTCTCTCGCTTCTTTTTCTTTTTGTTTTTGTCTAGAAGTAAATAATTTTTAATGCAAAAATATATAATACAAAATGCATTATAAAATAATTATCCTTACTCGATCTCCATCTGTTTTTTAAGCTCTTTTAATTCTTTTTCTTTTTTCTTCTGCTCTTTTTCTATCCTTTCTTTTTCTTCTTTTTCTCTTTGTTTCTCTTCTCTTTCTCTCCGTCGATTTGCTTTCTCCTCTTCTCGTTTTTTCTTTTTTTCCTAATAATAAGAAATAAGGTATAAATGATACATGTATGTAATAAAAAAACCAATTTATAATTTAAATAATATATTTTAATAATAAATTAAAATATAATTTTAATCTTTTCCACATACCATTTTTAATTTTAGTTTTTCTTCCTTTCTTTTAGCAATTGCCTCTTTTTTTTCTACTTGTTTTGGCGTTAATTTTTTAATTTTGTTCTTCATATGTTTATTACTTTTTGGAGTAACAGGAGTTGTGGGCTCAGTTGCTTCTTTATTCTCATTTAACGTTGATTTATCCAATTCACTCAAAGTTTCACTATCCGAAGATAAATTAGTAATATCACAGTGTGATTCTTGGACAGAAACATCTGTACCTTTGTTGATAGGATCATCTATATTTGAATTAGATTGAGCCTTATCCAGATGTTGTTCAGATTGTATAAGTCCTATGCTTGAGCTTTCATTCGCACAGATTTCATTTTTATCTTTACATACAGATGTATCTTGATAATCTTTTTTATTTTTCAATTCAGATAAATTGTCATGACTAATATCATTTTCTTCAACCTCTTTGTCTGCTTTTCTCAGGAACTTAGTTAAGGCACCAGGTTTCTGTTGAGATCTATCCAATTTTTTATTTTTTCCTAGAATCTTCTTTTTAGGTGTACTATCATATTTCCTGTCCATTCGCTGATCATCTTGCTCCAGATCTTTCCTTTCATCGTCTGATGAAATTATATCAATTATATCATTGCTATTAAATTTTATGTTGTCTGATTCTTCTTCTTCTTTCTTAAGGGCCCTTCGAACAGAATTCTCTTTTGTTGCAAGTTTCACTACTTTGGGACTCTTAGATCCTATCAAAGGTGACATCGTCTTCCTCTTCCTTTTTTTACTAGATATATCAGTTGGTGATTTGGGGGAACTTAACGTTTGAAATGGTAGTTGTGCTGAAATAATGAACAGCTATATAATAAAACACATTACGTAAATACAATTGTTTAAAAAAAATCAAGATACCTTGTTTCATTTTTTTTTTCTTTGCAGGTGTGATTGTTTCTATTGTACAATCCTCCATCGAATTGTTACCCGTACTTTTCATTTGTCGAACCTGAAATGGGACGCGATGCACATTTTAATTTTTTTTTATTTTTTATTGTGAGTGATAGAACTACACAAATGAAATTACACATTTCTCGTCGAATGATAATTGGCTATCGTAAGATTACCTTTTTTTTACCGAAATGCCGGGTTATTATTTAAAACATGCCTCCAAAGTTATTACACTCAGATCTGTCAGCGCAGCTCTCTCTCACGATAACCTAAACGAGAACCAAGACTACTCGTCGGCGCGGTTCAGCCGGTTGCACAAAAAACGTATCGCTGCGCGATCGATAACGTTCTTCCGAGGAAATAATAATTAAAAAAACCAAGCGTCTTTCACGATATTTAAATAAGTATCGCATTAAATGATATACTGCACACGGCTAGCACCACACAGCCAACAATGAAATCCGCGGGAAAACGCGTAACGGAAGAGCCAACTATAACGCAATGTTCTTGACATGAGGAGCTACTTGTGCAGGGGCACCAACATTGATCGTGTTCGCGCCGAGAATTCAACTTTGACTCTATCATAACGCATCACAAATTACATAGAAAATCGTTTTTTAATCTTAAAATTCTTTGAATCTATATTTTGTAATATTAAATTATATATTATTATATTATATTAATTATATATTATTATATTATATTAATTATATATTATTATATATATTATATATTTTACAATCATTGGACATATACACATATACACATTGATTATTACACGCAATGTAGATGATGTAGACTTATTTCTATGCACAATTTATAAAAATATTTTTTTTTCATCCACAAAAATATCAAAATTTTTAACGATATATATATTTTAAGATCGCTTGTCCTTTGGTCTTTGACGATCTAATTTGTTTCTCGCTGTCTCATTAATGCGAGTATTGTTTTTCAGATATATGTAATAATACAATATCCAACAGTAAGTTATACCAATAGCACAGTATACAGAAGTAAATGCTAATGGCAGGAATGGCAGTTTATCACCAAGCAATAATTTATGCAGCACAACTTCATAGATCGTAACTAAGGGTAGCAGTATTACATACAACCATTCGTGTAATCGTAATAAAGGTTTGCCATGTTGATTAGTCAAGACTAAAATTGATGAAAGCATATATGTCAGCGACAATAATAATTTCAATGAAGACAAGTTATCTGGATGCAGAAGTGGCAAAAGAGCAGTCTGTCCAGCATTGCTTAAAATGATAAATATGCGAGCGTCTTGCGCATCTATCGCTGCTAGGACGCTAAAAATTGTTATTATTAAATCATATTACTTTTAAACTTCATGTGTGTGTATATATATATATATATATATATATATATATATATATATATATATAAAAATAGCTTGTTTTATAAGATAAAAATTACTTACCACAAAGGAATAATTGCAGTCAGTATAGCTTTCTCATGCACATGCCAGCCAAACATGAATGAACTTAAAGCACACAATACAATGCATTTAACAAAATATTTCGAATTCATGTAAGACTTCTTATACAGCAGACACCATAACGCAGGCTAAAATAATATTAATTATTTAATCCATATATGTATATATTTTTAATACACAAACACTTAAAAATCATTATGTTGAACTTACAAACATTGCTACGAAAGTTAGAAGAAAAGTACTAATAGGAGTTGGAGTAGGTAATATAACGAAATTTTGCTCCTGCACTAGACCTCCTGTCATCACCGCGGATTTAATATCTTTTAACCATCCTAATTGTTTCCATATCACAGATAATACTTTTTCCACACCGATATACAGAGCCCAACCATTTGCAGCCCAATACGAATGTACCAAGCCCCTTTTAAATGGAAATAAACGGGAAATTACCTAATAAAAAAAATGTTAAATCAAATGAAAGAATATAATCTACAAATTATATAAATATTACCTGTGATAACTGAGTTCTAAAGGGACCAAAGGACACTGCTAGGACGGTCAGGATGATAAGCCCAAGACTAAATAATCGTTTGAAGAATTTTCCATTGATCAGACAATATGATTTTAGTAACCAGACAGTGTATGCTGGTGCCACGTAAATATATAAATGTTTCAGGTTAAGTAAAATTGCAAACCACGCAGCACCTTGCAATACCGATATCTAGTAACAAACTGCTTTTTACTATAAGTAAATTCCAGAATATATTGTAAAATTTACCTGTCTGTCAGTCTTTGAAACATTTGCCATTGATATCAACAGAATGCCAAGTAGAAAGCCATTATATTGGAAATGTATATGATCAACTATCAACAGTCCTATATTGCATAATGACAGAAATATGAAAATTACATGGCTGTTCAAAGATTTACAAAATGTTCTTCCAGTTCTGCAAGAAAACATTTAGATTTTATATCGAACAAAATTCTCTATACATATCCTAATATCTTTATAAAATATAAATATCTTTAATCAAATTCCTTTTCTTTTTTAGCAATATTCTTTATTTCAAATTAAAGATATAATTAATTACAGTGAATTTAATAGATATACTTACTCTCTCACTCCATATGCAAGTATCAGATCAGTAAATATAACTGTGCCTCTTTGGAAATATATAGTAGCTGGCGAGGCATAATTTAAATTTTCCACCCTGAGCATCTCCGAATCAAAAATTGCAGCAACTTGGCTGAGGCAGTATTCGAACCATGCGAACAGAGGCGGATAGTCAAGAGTCCATGGAGATTGAACATTCACATACCATTCTTCAATAGGTAAACTGTTTGTGATAGCTAGCCAATTACGATGTACTTCAAAATCGGTAGAACGACTGCAAGTTTGAAAAATAAATATAAATCTCTGAAATAAACAGTAATTAAACAATCTTGATATGAATAAATCAATAGAAAAACTATCCAAAAACTCGCTTACTAAGTAGGAATTAGGAGAATCTTAATACAGGTAATCAGAAGAAATGTCTTCAACAGCGCACTATCTGCGTCCTTCCAAAAAGACGAAGAGGAGGATGAAGAAGAGGTGACTTTTTCATCCTGATGCGCTCGTTCTTCTGTCAAAACGTCCTTTCCGTCAGTGGGCATTTTAAACTCAACTTCGTCGTTCCTCAGTTATCTCGCGATAAGTCTCGATGCATTCCGCAATTAACGTCTCAAAAAACAGACATTCGGCAAAGGTATGATGTACGTGTCGATCGTGTACAAACACATGCAATGAGGTTAGGACGTGCGTGGCGCGCGATTAGGTTATGTCAGGTCGCCAAACGAGCGCGACACGGTATATTGTGTCTGCAGACGCGGAGCTGTCGAATTATGACAATCGTTCCTGGATTGCCACCGGCTCTATGGAAGGCCGTGCATCTCACTTGGAACTTCAGTTGGGATCGCGTGACACGTGACATTTGGAGGTTCGGCCAGTACCGAGGGTACGGTAGGAGGTTCGAGGAACTCGACAATACCGTGAAGAAGCCGCGGCCAAAGACGGTGCCAGTGCCAAAGATCACCCTCGTGTCACCGGATAACTCGAGCATCGTGACCGTATTGGAGGAAGCCCAACGTTTGGCGAAGCGGCGGAACTTCACCCTCGTCAAGGTCAGTGACCTTGAGAACAAGACGCAGCGACCGCTTTACAAGCTGGTGAATAGCACCGACATCCTCGAGAAAACCGACACTATTGAAGCGACTCAAGATGCTGACGAAACTATACAAATCAAATCGAATAAATATACTAAATTGCTCTATGTGTCTGCGAAAATTGCTGAGCATGATCTACGAACAAAGATGAAGAACTTGGTGAAGCTTTTGATTAAGGGGTACAAGACGAAAGTCATCATCACTTTGGATGGCGTCGAAGGGGTAAGTTTCTTGAATTTTTCTATCTACTCTATACAAATTGATCAGCAGTAAGATATAATTAGTAAGAAGAATTAACAAATAAAAATACATGGAAAGCATTACATAGTTACATAGTTAATTCGTAATTATATATGTATAATCCAATAAAAGCAAATTTTTTTTTAATGCCTTAAATGTGATAAGATCAAATATGATAAGAGTAATGTTAAGATTCCTGACAAGAGGTATGATTATTTAATAATACATGTTTTTTATTTGAGGATAAGACGCAAAAAATTATAAAGGATGCTGTAAAAAATAATGGTAATGTCCAACAAATGCCATCAAAGAAGAATACTATTTTTCTCTTGATAACTCCTTTACAGAAGAATGAAGATGTTTCTGTGAATAATACAAAAAAAACTTGCAATTCTAGTATATAGTATTTAAAAAAATAGTATGTAGGATTTGTTGAACATGGACACATGATGGAATTTATCATTATTATTAATATACAACAAAAAATAAATTATGTGTATATAAATCTGTATAACAATAAATATGAATACATTTATAATTATATTTATTTTGAATATATTACGATTTTATAAAAGAATAACATATGTGAATAGCTTCTTTTTATATTTTTGAAGATTATTAAAGACAATTTCATGTTAATAAAAATTTCCCATTATACGTTAAACATATAGTATAAAAATATGTTTTTATTTTCTTGCGCATTAATAAAAATGTATATATTTTATTTGCGGATTAATAACGCGATATTATAACACAAATGCCTAACTTAAAACGCTTATAAAAAAAACATAAAATTATATTGACATCATATATTTTATCAGATTTTATCTCCCTAAGCAATTCCTTTCGAATATATTTTACCTTCTTCCCGAGACAATAGAAAATCCGTTCATTGCAATACTTATTGCTATGATTGTTGAATTATGTTACAAAAACCTGCAAAGAAATTCGTTAGAGTCAATATATAAATGTATAATTAATTTTTCACAAATTACATTAATCCTTGAATGTTTGAAATTGGAAACTGTGGGAAACATACAACATTATCATACAAATATCTGAAATGAAATATGAATATGCTTCATGTTTTGACAACAAACATTCAAAAAGTTAAAAACGTAATATCACTAATAATACACGATCCAAAATTAATAAAAAGAATTTTATTAATAAACTTTTTCGTTACACTTTAAATAAATATACTTTTATTTTCCTAAATATTAATATAAAGGTATATAAAATAATTTAATGGTTATATTAATTATATTTATAAATTTATAAATTATAAGATTAACAAATTTATTTATAAGTTTTAATGCTTATAATAAGAATAATGTTGATATTGTGTAGTTCATTTAAGAAATTATTTTGCTAATGTCATGAAACAGATATCATCTTTAATTAATAACAGTATCTTTCCTGAGAAAGTTGCAATCGCTATAAAATTGATAAAATATAAAACAGATTTCTTCATTCTAGATTTTATGCGATATAAATCCGTTATTTAGTTTAGACGTAAAATTCTAATTATATGATTTTAGTTGATAATTTTTTTCATTAAGATGTGAAAGGATTGTAACGAGCGCAAAGCAACTCAAACTACTCAAAGCAAAAGAATTAAGATCACCGATCCAACTAACAATATCATGCAAGTTAATAATATTTGATATAAAAAATACAGAAGTAGCTAACGGTACTATTGCTTATTAAAGCTGTCAATATGTATGTAAAAATGAATCCTTCAACTTAATTAAAATAATAAAATAATATGAATGTAAATACATGTATATACATATGTATACATTTATATTTATTTTGTATATATATATTATAACGATTTTACAAAAGAATAAAGAATAATATAAATT
This sequence comes from Pogonomyrmex barbatus, assembly GCF_055798465.1. NCBI lineage: Eukaryota > Metazoa > Arthropoda > Insecta > Hymenoptera > Formicidae > Pogonomyrmex > Pogonomyrmex barbatus. Next base: position 4,645,464 of record NW_028297171.1, on the reverse strand, counting down.
TTTTTTTTGTACCATATTCTACAATTTCATTATTGTCAATGAAGAGAATTCCATATTAATAAAACTTCCCGTTATATATTGAACAAATGGCTTACTATCTACGGAACTACTGATATGTCTACGTCGCATTTTACAATTGTATTTTAAAATATCGTGGTTCTCAGTTTTCAACTGAAGCTGTTACAAACTTTGGTCTTATAATGAGATCTGTAATGTGTAATAAATGCTACAAATATGACGATACCTATGTACGTATAAATAAATATCCGTGTTACAAATGACCGTTCCTATTATTATTCGCGCTAAAAAAGGAGCCACTTAATATTGATATAATTGTATTGCAA